>NC_090192.1:39572505-39635005 GCF_024679245.1 Pseudorasbora parva | reverse complement strand
TCGCTCAGTCACACACTCACTCAGTCACACACTCACTCAGTCACACAGTCACTCAGTCACACAGTCACTCAGTCACACACTCGCTCAGTCACTCACTCGCTCAGTCACTCACTCGCTCAGTCACACACTCACTCAGTCACTCACTCGCTCAGTCACACACTCGCTCAGTCACACACTCACTCAGTCACAGTCACTCAGTCACACACTCACTCAGTCACTCACTCACTCAGTCACACACTCACTCAGTCACTCACTCACTCACTCAGTCACACACTCACTCACTCACTCACTCAGTCACTCACTCACTCAGTCACACACTCACTCACTCACTCACTCAGTCACTCACTCGCTCGCTCGCTCACACAATTACAAATGAATCCATTCATCCCACAGCGACCAATAAACCTGATCGGGTTTTATCCGATCAGAAAGATGTTTTCTTTGTCTGATCAGCATGAGCTCTGCTTTGCACAACTAAATAGGAACTGTGGATGATAATTTTGTTCAGGAAAAGTAACATGGAAACTGAATTTAGGCCTATATTTCCAGAACAGAGAGTGTGTGAATGCATCAGATGCTCAGCTTGCAAAATATTGGGAAGGGATGCTTGATTCTGATTGGACGTTTGTGTCATTTTGCAGTCAAATGCTGAATTTTGTTGTTGTTTTTTGTCAACCTTTGATTAGAATAACCGACTTAACAAAATAAAATATTTTTACATAAATATCTAATATTAGACACACATCAATACATACACCAATCAGGCATAACATTATGACCACTGACAGGGTATATGTGAATTTATATTAGGCAACAAGTGAACATTTTGTCCTCAAAGTTGATGTGTGAGACACAAGAAAAATGGGCAAGTGTAAGGATTTGAGCGAGTTTGACAAGGGCCAAATTGTGACGGCTAGACGACTGGGTCAGAGCATCTCCAAAACTGCAGCTCTTGTGGGCTGCTCCCGGTCTGCAGTGGTCAGTATCTATCAAAAGTGCTCCAAGGAAGGAACAGTGGAGAACCGGCCACAGGGTCATGGGCGGCCAAGGCTCATTGATGCACGTGGGGAGCGAAGGCTGGCCCGTGTGGTCCGATCAAACAGACGACCTACTGGAGCTCAAACTGCTCCAGAAGTTAATGCTGGTTCTGATAGAAAGGTGTCAGAATACACAGAGCAGCTCAGTTTGTTGTGTATGGGGCGGCATAGTCAGGGTGCCCATGCTGACCCCTGACCCCGCCGAAAGCACTAACAGTGGAACGTGAGCATCAGATCTGGACCCTGGTGGCTGTGGCTCTTCCAGCAGGATAATGCTCCTGACACAAAGCACAGATACTTCAGGAATGGTTTGAGGAGCACAATAACCAGTTTGAGGCGTTGACTCGGCTTCCAAATTCCCCAGATCTCAATCCAATCGAGCATATGTGGGATGAGCTGAACAAACAAGTCTGATCCACATCGCAACTTACAGGACTTAAAAGATCTGCTGCTAACATCTTCAGGGGTCTAGTGGAGTCCATGCCTCGACGGGTCAGCAAATAAACACAATATTAGGAAGAAATAATGTTATTCCTGATCGGTGTAAATATACATTCAGATGTTCAGTCATACTATGGTAACAAAAAAACAAAAACATGTGTTTTCCAACATGAACTTCATGGCAGACCTGCTTGTTTTAACGGTGTGTGCTTGACATGCTCTTTTGTTTACCTCTCTCTAACCCTCTCTCACGCTCTCTAACACAGAGTCCTGTTTTGCTGCGTTCAGTTTAATTAAGGTTGGCCCTCGTTAGACTAATTGAGTTGCCGTTCTCTTAAGGGTAATGGCGGGTCATGAGCAGTTTTCTCCTGGGTGCTGCATTGCATCTTCAGACAGCAGCAAAAACACACATTTAGACAGTCAGCAGAAACGTGCAGTGGATTCTGGGATTGGCTTCTTGTTTATTAGCACTGGCCAAATGAACCACTGGAGTATAACTGCAGAGACTGTCAAAAACACTTTAATATGCTTTAGAGCATTTTAAAACATTTAAAAATAGCATGCATGAACAAGGAAACTGGTGCAAAAATACACCATTAAAGATGGAACTTCATAATGATTCAATGTGAAAGTGCATTAAAAAGTAGATCACATTTTATTTTGGAAACCCTGAAATATTACTGACATACTAACAGAGATCAAGAATGAGACGGCAAAAATACAAACGCTCACTGTTAGATAATGTTAGCTCAGGTTCATTATAAATAATATTAACAGATATAACTTTTGATTTTAATCATGTAGAAAATTAACTAATTAAGAATATTAAATAATTATTATTTTATTTTATTAAACTACAATTCAATAATTATTTTAATTATTTTTAAATAATTGTATTATATATTAATTATATATTAATTTAATTTTAAATAATAAAAGGTTAATTATTTTTTTTAAATTTTTGTAACAGACAGACAAACGCAAATAAACAAACAGACAACGAACAAACAAACAGACAGACAGAAACAACTAAATAAACAGACATAAACAGACAGACAAACAAACAAAATCAAACAGACGGAGACAGAAACAAACAGACAGACAGACAGACAGACAGACAGACAACAAACAAACAGCCAGCCAGACAGACAGACAGACAGACAGACAGACAGACAGACAGACAGACAACAAACAGCCAGCCAGACAGACAGACAGACAGACAGACAGACAGACAGACAGACAGACAGACAGACAGACAGACAAATAACACACAGACAAAAACAAAAAGACAAACAGACAGTCAAACAGACAAATAACATACAGACAGACAGAAACAAACAGACAAACAGACAGACAGAGACAAAAAACTAAAACAGACAAACACAGACAGACAGACAGTGAAGCAGGCAGACAGACAGAGACATATATTCAGACAAACAAATATGCAGACAGACAAACAGACAAATAACATACAGACAGACAGAAACAAACAGACAAACATACAGACAGACAGACAGACAGACAGACAGACAGACAGACAGACAGAAACAAACAGACAAACATACAGACAGACAGACGGAAACAAACAGACAAACAGAGAGAAACGAACAAAAAGACAGACAGAGAAAAAAAAACAGACAAATAACAAACAAACAGACGGACAGACAGACAAACACAGACAAAAAACTAAAACAGACAAACATAGACAGTCAAACAGACAGACAGACAAACAAACAGACAGACAGACAGAGACATATATTCAGACAAACAAATATGCAGACAGACAGACAGACAAATAACAGTCAAGCAGACAGACAGACAGACAGACAAACAAACAAACAGACAATCAAACAAACAAACAAATATACAGACAGACAGACAAATAACACAGAGACAAACAGAAACAAATAGACAGACAGACAGAAACATACAGACAGACAGAAACATACAGACACAGACAGACAGTCAAGCAGACAGATAAACAAACAGACAAATAACAAAAAAACAGACAGACAAAAAAACAAAAACAAACAAACACAGACAGAGAGACAGACAGAGACAAACAGACAAAAAGACAAATATACAAGCAAACAGACAGAAAGACATTTGCTCATGCTGATCATTGTTTCTCACTCTCCTGTCATCTGCCAGCAGGAGTCACTGCCAACACACACCCTACATGCTGACTATGACACAGCTGAGAATTGGGAAATTTATATTGATTATAATAAAAATAAATAGCAACAATTACAATATGTAAAGTAAGTCTCTCTGGTGTTCATCTAGGAGCATAATGAAAAGCATCCTGGTCTCAGAAAACACCTACACAAAATCACTTCAAGATCATGGAAACCAAGAGGAAGTACAAACACAATGAATCTCCATCATCTAATGGATGATTTAGGCACTAATAGTTTAACTGGCTTTATCAAAATGGCTCCATTCTCTCTGGAAGCGCAGCATCTCTCCCGGGTCTCATTATCTCAGCCGCTTTATTTGTACAGCTCCGTCAGGAACACAATCTTTGATCTCACTCACAAACACAAATCCTCTCACGCCCTTCCACATTCTCTGCTAAGATAATTAGTGCTAATTAAAAGGTTTCCAGCGTGACCATGCATGTTACTCTCTGTTGAATGATTCTGCAGGTGTGTGTGTGTGAGTGTGTGTTTACCGGCTCAACTTTTGTTCATCTGAGATCTTTTATAAACATTGTTTTATTGGAACAAAGCTGTGGAAATCATGCTAAATATAAACCGAGTGATTTTAACAAACCATATTGGCCTTGAGATCCGTCACACCCAAAACATTTAAACATAGCCTAACTGTCATGATGCATAAATCTGATACTTTAATGCCATTTCTTATGAGAACTGATTACAAAATACATTTAAACTTGATAACATGCATTAAACATCCTCTGGGGAATAGCTTACATTATATGTTTATGCTCGCGAGTGCATTCAGTCAGTAACCTACAAAACACAGCAGAGCATGCATATTAAAATTATTGAAACGCAACACAGCAGATCCAAATGAGGAGCTCAGGGATTGAAAGATAAGGACCTTTTCCCCAAAATAAAAGAGCAGCTGATTTCTCTGGTTGCAGGAATCGAAGCATCTATGCTCTCTGGATGTACGTTCATTGATCATAAAGACAATTACTGGGTCCTCAGCCTATCAAACCCTGATTTGTTGTTTAACAGGAAGTGGTGACATCAGTATTTGGACAGGAAAGCTTCCGGCATTGAGGATGACAGATGGATCAATATAAGGACACTTACATTTACTCTCCACACGACTTACATTCTGTAAATTGGATGTCACTTCATAAAGGTTAATCAGACAAGCGTCAGGCGTCAACAGACACACGCTCATTAAATCGCATCAGAGGTTGCTTTCACTCTCAGTGTGAGAAAACAGATGACGTTTGCGTTTAAAATGACTGCCGTGAGTTTCATTAAAGGGCAACGATCAGTCTTGTGTGTGTGGAACTCCTAGTAAACCAGACCAGGTGTCAAAAGGGATTTTACCCAAAGCAACTTTGCATTAATGTTGGGGGGGGGTTCCACTGTTAAAGACTTGGATACCCATCCTAAACATAGACAAAGTTTCAAAAACTAATGTTGGACGTTTGATGGAGTATTTCTGTGTCAAAAATACTCGTTCCGGTTTCTCACAAGTTTTGGAGAGTTTTTTTCGAGTATGGGTCGGCTTGACGTTAATAGAGCGGAAGGTCCTTGTATGGGCCGTACGGGCTCTTCTCCCGGTAGGGTGCGCGCGCGCGTGACTAGAGCGAGAGAGGAAATGCACGCCCATAAACACTCGCTCAGCTGCAGATCCAGTCGTCCGTGAACACTTCTGCCACGCCGCGCTCCACTTTATTCCTATGGGTGACGTTGAGCGACTTCTACGCTTCAGCACAGCATCCGGGAAGGCAGCGCTGCATTTGAACCGATTTGAACGCAGAAATGACGGGAAGCTTCACAACATCGGGGATCTCCACGGTCACTGCTGTCAGGACTTCACCAAATCATACCAAAGAAGTGTGTTTTTGACGGAGCGGTCCCAGCGATAAAGGTTCGGTCCTGCTTTGGAAGCAGTCGGTGAGTTAAACTGCTTCAAATGTCTGTGCTGTCGGCTATCGTCGCGTGAGTAAACATCAGTAAACGACACGATCCCGTGCTTCGTCATTCAAATGCGCTAACGTTACTCCATTGCTGTTCTCTGTATAACGTTACACTAGTCTGACGTGCAAAACCGTTTTGCTTGCTACTGCTAAGTTTTAGTCGGATACAATAGTCCATAAACTGAATCATGTCCTCATAAACTGCGAGTAAACACACACAAATGTTGACAGGCCACTAAATACAGTCCATACCACAGAGACGGACGTCCTGCTGTTGCTGCTTCTCCTGTTCAGTTTATTTCAGCCTCCGAATTTTTATTCTGGATCATATATCTATTAGCTGAGCTCGATAGCGATGGGCTTCTCCACGCTTGAGGACGTCACCGCTTTGCGCGCTTGTCATTCTTTAGCTCCGCCCACACGATACGCCTCCAGGCGCTCGTTTTTTTCCGGAAAGACTCGGTACAGCCCATATTTCTTTTATAAATATAATAAAACTAAAGACTTTTCGGGGATATGAAGGATGCAATACTACTCTATAGGTACTCAAGATTGACATGAGATTGACTGAAACTGAGTGTTTCACCCCCCCTTTAAGTTTATCAGTTCTTGGTTTTCTCCACACAGCCTCCCTCACTAACAAAAGGCAGCGTACCAAAACGACAGATGAAATTGAAAGTTTTTACTTGAATACATGTTTCCGGTCTTAATCTGCGGTCACATTAGCAAAATTTTGCATGCATAATATTGCCAATATTGAAATTGAACAGTGTGGAAGAAAAAATTCTTCGTAATCTTTTATCAAACCTACTTGTTCCTTGGGTGCATTTAATCAATGCATTTAGGGGTGTGGTCCTGCTCAAGACAATCTCCTGAACTCCAAACTGAATGTCAGAATGGGAATTTTGAGCTTGGCATGGTTGTTGGTGCCAGACGGGCCGGTCTGAGTATTTCACAATCTCGTCAATTACTGGGATTTTCACACAAAACCATTACTAGGGTTTTTAAAGAATGGTGTGAAAACGAAAAAACATCAGAGGCAGATGGGCTGCAACAGCAGAAGACCCCACCGGGTACCACTCATCTCCACTACAAATAGGAAAAAGAGGCGACAATTTGCACAAGCTCACCAAATTTGGAGAGCATGGATCCATCATGCCTTGTTACCACTGTGCAGGCTGGTGGTGGTGGTGTAATGGTGTGGGGATGTTTTCTTTGCACACTTTAGGCCCCTTAGTGCCAATTGGGCATCATTTAAATGCCACGGCCTACCTGAGCATTATTTCTGACCATGTCCATCCCTTTATGACCACCATGTACCCATCCTCTGATGGCTACTTCCAGCAGGATAATGCACCATGTCAAAGGTCAAATCATTTCAAATTGGTTTCTTGAACATGACAATGAGTTGACTGTACTAAAATGGCCGCCACAGTCACCAGATCTCATCCCAATAGAGCATCTTTGGGATGTGGTGGAATGGGAGCTTCGTGCCCTGGATGTGCATCCCACAAATCTCCATCAACTGCAAGATGCTCTCCTATCAATATGGGCCGACATTTCTAAAGAATGCTTTCAGCACCTTGTTGAATCAATGCCACGTAGAATTAAGGCAGTTCTGAAGGAGAAAGGGGGTCAAACACAGAATTAGTGTGTGTTCCTAATAATCCTTTAGGTGGGTGTATATAATAATAATAATAATAACTTTATTTTATATAGCGCTTTTAAAAGTAAATTCTCAGAGCACTTCACATTTGTAAAATCAAGACAGATAAAACAGGGATGGTAAACACAATATTAAAAAAAAATAATAATAATAATAAGTAAAAATAAATAAAATAATAATAATAATAATAATAATAATAATAAATAATAATAATTAAAAATAAAAATAAAAAAAAGACATAGCAAACTCATAAAATACATCTCTTAACCAACCACAGGAAATCCCCTTTCACCCAAATGCTTCCTTAAAATAATACGTTTTGAGTAACGATTTAAACATATTCAAGGATGGTGCATTTCTAATGTTGTAATCTATATATATATATATATATATATATATATATATATATATATATATATATATATATATATATATATATATATATATATATATATATATAATAAAAAATAAAATACAACATAAAATACAATACAATCATATATAACTAAACAATAAAAAACAATTATATAAATATTATATATATTTACATATATATATTTATATATTTTATTTAAATATATATATATTTAAATTTCAATAATTTCAATATGAGGGGAGGGGAAAAAAACACTTAGTTAAGGTATTTATCTAACAAAATTATTTGGCAAAAAAGGCAAAATACAGCTACAGCTTTTATTTTACTATGCAAAAAGTAAAATGTATAAAACACTATTGCTTTGCGATATTATAAAATCTTTAATACATTTATAAGAATATTTGAATAAAGAGTGCAGGTGTAAATTTTCCTATAGGCCGTCCGTCATATTTAGATTTTTTAACAGTGTGTATTTTTTTTAAAATATTGACAGATTGCAAAAACCTTCATGAGGCTCCCTTTATCAGAAGCATTGATTTGTTTTTTGGGGATATTTCTGTCGGGAACACACAGAGCGTTGTTCAGTCGCTGGGCTACAGCACGAAAACGGATTGAGTAAAAACAACACACTCTCTCTCTGTCTCTGTCTCTCTCTCTCAGCCCTGGGTGGCAGACATTGACTTGACACGAGATTGGCGTCTCCGTTAAGTGACCGGGCATGACTGTGGTCACATGACGAGAGTTAAGGCTCTCTGACAGTATTGATAGGAGAGAGACTGACGGCCGACCCCCGCTGGTATTCCACTATCTTAAAAACAGCAAAGCTTCATTAGAGCGGGCGAGTCAGATCCCGTCCCGCAAACTGCTGCGGGACTCAGGCACTGTCAACATCATTACACATCACTTCCTGTAGCTGCAGCCGCCTGTGAAGTGCGCTTGATTGTGTAATGATCTCAAAAGTGAGCAGTAAACGAGTCGTCTGATGTGTCAAACAGGAATTAAACGCAGTTATGCCTTTGTTTCTAAAGAGACGTTTGGTTTATGAGCTTCTGTGGCCCTTGTGATGTGTTGATGCGCTAGGGAGGACACATTGAATGCAGGATTACCATAAACAAGCCCATTCAAGTCAACATAACAGTGTATTTATTTGAAATGCTCCTATATGAGTAAGGATGCCCTATTGACATCCAAATAACAATGAACACTAAATCCAAACCCCAAAATGTAGCTACAGACTGTTAAAATAAGACCGATTCAGTGTAAAACATCAATACCAACAGTTGAAATGAGACTGAAATCAAATAAAGAATTAAAAAATGGAAATAAACATAAACTACAACTGAACTAAAACCTAATCTTTTTTTTTTTTTAAATAATTGCATTTAACAGCGATGCTGTCCACCAGTCAGAGAGTCAAATTAAGATCTCTTTAGCTCCACCCACTCCAAATTACATAATTGGTACATAGTTGGTCTCCTTGCGCTCTCAAATACTTAAATATTTGTGTACACTATATTGCCAAAAGTTTCGGGACGCCTGCCTTTACATGCACATGAACTTTAATGCCATCCCATTGTTAATCCGTCGGGTTTAATATGGAGTCGGCCCACCCTCTCTATTAGCTTCAGCTCTTCTGGGAAGCCTCTAATTATAGACAAATGTTGCAATAACCAAGCCTTCAAACCTATAAAGTTGATGTTCCTTGTAAAGAATGGAATACAAAATAACTTTGTGGCGCTAAATCATGACTATAAATCATTCAGTTGTGTGTAACAATGGTCGAGCGTTTCTGGCGAGCACCAATAAAATGGCTCTATACACAACAACAGTTCGGAAGAAGAATAGACTTGCCCTCAACATCTCCTTTGGGAGCGTGTGAACGATTCAATTTAACAAGCAAAAGGCCATACAGAGAACACCATTTTTTTTTATTTTGCAGAGGGAATTGAATGATTCAGAGAGATGCTTTTGAAAGCAAGTCTCGCCTGTTATTTTTAGTGGTGTTTGAAAAGGCAAGCATCACTCTTACTATTAAGTATTAAATGCATTATACTCCACATGTAGAGGAAATGTTAGTCGTTACTTTTCTAGATGACCTGCTAAAAATATGTTGGGGGGGTTAAAAAGACCCAAACCAGAAGCAAGAACCAGAAGATATATATAAATAAAGTAAATCTTCACATTAATACCGAAAAATGCCTGAAAATGACAGATCTGAATGCTTAAGACACCAGCGTGAAGTGACTGTAAAGTAATGAGCCATTATGAGAGAAAAGAGATAAATATTCCTAACGATTCCCCGAAGAGCCGAGCGAATGCAAGCCAATTTAAAGCTCTCGGAGCAAAACATAACCATTAACCCCATATTTAAACTGTCTAACAAATCTTTATTGAACTGCAGCACTGTGATTGCTTTGCCCTGATGACAGGACTAAATTTCATCAGGGCACCAAATTAAAAAAGCCCTGCATTAATAACAACTCTATCTTTACAATCCTAGGACTGCACAATCTCAAACCTACTAAAATCTGAGAGAGTGGCACTCTTCTAATCACTCATAACTACATTCAGTGTCTTCTCTGTGCTTGATTAATGATCAAAACCCTTCGATTTACATTGAAAAATCATCAGCAGACTGAATTAACCAGTTGTCAAAACATTCATTGGGGAGAGATTGAGAATAAACGACAGAAAAGATTAATAAAGATGCTCTGGATTTTCAAAAGTAGGTGAAGTTCATGGCATAGACTCTTTAAAATATGTCCAAAGCCCCTTTCACACTGCGATTCCGGCAAATACACGGATAATGCAACCCGGCATTTGTTCCCGGGCCGCTAGATTTGGTCCATTCACACTGCCAGCGAAATACCGTAATATGTGCGCTTTCACACACAGCCCGTAACGGTCCCGGGTCGAGTTGACACGAGACATCCGGATGTGACGTATAACGGCGAGCGATCTCAGCTTCAGCGCGGATAGTAAGGAGCTCCGTGGTCTCGACTTGTGTCCAGTTTGCACACATTTCTGCTTGTTTCATTTTAGTTTCTTTTGTATACGAACACTCTCTGCGTTTAAAACACAGACGAGCTCTTCTGGCACTGCAGGGTTGTGTTATTGAACAAACAAGCTCTAGGAGTCGCACGATAACTACGCACACGTTGCGGCATTAGTTTCGGCTTTTGTTCACACAGCGCTCGTCCCGGGTCGAATCCCGCAATGTTACTAGGTCCCCGACCCGGGTTCAATTCGGTAATCAATTCCGGGACGTGGTTGCTTTCACACAGAAGGCGACCCGGCAATGTTCCGGGAATATTGCGGGTCCGACGTGCAGTGTGAAAGGGGCTCAAAAGATTTACACGGCGGTCTATTATTGGGGCATCAATTTGGTGGAGGATTAACAGATTAATATTACTACAAGTAACATATAATTTGTAATTGTTTAATTAAAAGAGAAAAGCAAAGAAAATAAAGTGATCTGGTTGTTGTATTCGTGACGCAAGTTCAACAGTGCTGCAAATGTGTCTACGTAATTTGGCAGCGTTGAGTATTGTAGCCAATCACAGGCATTTCTGGTGAAAATAAGGACCAATCAGAGATATTGAAGTTACAGGTAAGGAGAATCCGCTCAGTATCGCTCAAAACACTGCGAAATGTTAAGGTTGAAAAGTTATACAGGTGCACAAAATTTCATTCTCATTATGAACAATGAAGCGGAGACACGATTAATATCTTTAAACTGTTTAAAACTGGAGTCTCTAAACTCAATGAATTTGCGCTGAACTGACTGGCAGCTTCAGTATTTATACAGGAAATGCTATTTATCAAAGAAAATGTTTTGGAAGAGGATTTTGTTAGCCTGATGTTGTCATACTCAGATTCTAGTCAGAATACAAGTCTCATGCTGCTCCATTGGGCTGTGATTGTGGGACGTTTCAACTGAACAAGGAAAGAAAATGCCTCTGCGCTCAATTGGCTAGACCTACAACCAATCAGAGCAACGGAGTAAGTGACGTTTTTGAGCGATGCATAGTTGTCAACAACTCAACTGCACGCAAGCTGGAAGACGTAAAAGATGAGTGTCCGACCTTAAATGTTGTGGGCGGAGCTAAGTTCGACTGGCATCCAGGCTAGGATTTTGGGCTTTTCCTACATAATTATGTACTAAAGTGACAAAGATTTAAACAATTATAGATTTTTAAATGCTATTTTAAATGCTATGCTAAATTTGCCAATAAGTCCTCTGGTGCCATCTACTAGTTATAGTGGTCATTTTTAATTTTAAAATAAAAGTTTTTGTTTTCCTACATTGCGAAACTTACTATCAAAGCTATATGCGATTCATCTTTGGACAAACCACACACACATTGTATTTTAAAGGTACAGTTTGTAAATTTTAGCTGCATCTAGTGGTGAGGTTGTGAATTGCATCACCCAATGCTCACCCCTCCCTTTCGGAGCACATGGAGAATCTACGGTGGCCGACACAGGACAAAATATCATATAATAATATCATTGTGGAAATTATAAAAAATGCTGGTGGCTGGAAACTTTTTTCCAAAACGCTGGCAGGGAAAGAGTTAAATTTAATGAAATCAATGATATTGTAAAATTGGCTTCTTTAGTTCAATTTAGGTGACTACCCTTTGCCATCAAGCTAATTGGTTTGAATGACTGAATGATTGAATGAATGAATACTAATTCCCACTGTAAATTAAATGTTAGTTTACACAAACTTAAATTTGTTAAATTATTTTGAAACTAAAATTATTGAATTTATCTTGCATTTAACCCAAAACACAGTACATACAGGTCCTTCTCAAAAAATTAGCATTGTGATAAAGGTCATTATTTGCCAAAATGTAATGATAAAAATTTAACTTTCATATATTTTAGATTCATTGCACTCCAACTGAAATATTTCAGGTCTTTTATTGTTTTAATACTGATGATTTTGTCACACAGCTTATGAAAACCCAAAATCTCAAATAATTAGCATATCATGAAAAGGTTCTCTAAACGAGCTATTAATCTAATCATCTGAATCAACTAATTAACTCTAAACACCTGCAAAAGATTCCTGAGGCTTTTAAAAACTCCCAGCCTGGTTCATTACTCAAAACCGCAATCATGGGTAAGACTGCCGACCTGACTGCTGTCCAGAAGGCCATCATTGACACCCTCAAGCGAGAGGGGAAGACACAGAAAGACATTTCTGAACGAATAGGCTGTTCCCAGAGTGCTGTATCAAGGCACCTCAGTGGGAAGTCTGTGGGAAGGAAAAAGTGTGGCAAAAAACGCTGCACAACGAGAAGAGGTGAGCGGACCCTGAGGAAGATTGTGGAGAAGGACCGATTCCAGACCTTGGGGGACCTGCGGAAGCAGTGGACTGAGTCTGGAGTAGCATCCGAAGGCCTCCAGAACACCTCAGCAGTGCCACAGGCTGATCGCCTCCACGCCGCACTGAAGCAGTCATTTCTGCAAAAGGATTCCCCACCAAGAATTGAGTGCAGAACTGAACATAATTATTTGAAGGTTGACTTTTTTGTATTAAAAACACTGTTTTTTTATTGGTCGGATGAAATGCTAATTTTTTTAGATTTTGGTGTTTTCATGAGCTGTATGCCAAAATCATCAGTATTAAAACAATAAAAGACCTGAAATATTTCAGTTGGTGTACAATGAATCTAAAATATATGAAAGTTTAATTTTTATCATTACATTATGGAAAATAATGAACTTTATTACAATATGCTAATTTTTTGAGAAGGACCTATACATCATCAAAAAGTAGGACTTTGTTTCTTATTGCAATTTCTCATTGTAATTGCATTGCCTGGCTTATGCCTTATACAATCTCTGCTTTATACTTGCTGAAGAGTTCAACAGATTCAGGCATGAAGTGAGAAACATCTCTCTGGATGGACTGTCTGGACGTCATTATAAGCACATTCAAAAAGCACATGCATATTCATGGAGAACACTGGGCTTAAAAAAGAACCCATGTCTCTGCACACCCAACCCTTCCTGTCACACACAACGGCCATTTTTCAGATGAACGACACCCCAGCCAATGTTAAAATATGACTTTTATCAATAGCCATGCTCGCGCGAGGATATTAAAGTCCTAGACGGGTGAGGGGGAGCAGGTTGAAGAACCTTCCCATCATCCATCAGGCTCTGGGATGGGCGCCGTCAGGGAGAGAAACTCATTCTAACGGACATCCATTACTCCGCGTCTGCCTGCAAATCTACTGACCTGATCCTGAACCCTCCGTCTCTCAGGTACGCCAGACGCCTTCTCATCTTCCCTGCTTTTTTTCAGAATAAAAGTCTGCTCAGATTTATGAAGAACACAATCCAAACTGTGCTATAAATCATGGCAAGACAAGTCACTCAAACGGACACAAAACTGCAGTCTTTGAAGGAGAGAAAATAAACAGACTGCTCATTTAGGAGGGAAAAAAATTCACAGAATGCTGATTTCAGAAGGAAAATCCACAGAATTAATTTAAATGTGGTGAAATGTGTTAAACAAACGGTTGCAAGCTGTTATTTCAAGCGTAAAGCCTAACTGAATTAGCAAAAATATTTAAAAAAAACAAGCACAGATGTGTATAATAGTGTGGTAACTGTTGAAAAAAATCAACTGAAACCACGTCCAAAAGAGAAATGCATTGAACCAGGGCCAGTAAACCTACGTTTGTGTGTGTGTGTGTGTGTGTGTGTGTGTGTGTGTGTGTGGGCTGGTAATCCCTACGTTATGGGGACATTTTTAGGTCCCCATGAGGAAAGCATTTTATAAATCACACAGAAGGAGTTTTTTTGAGAAAGTAAAAATGCAGAATGTTTCCTGTGATGGGTAGGTTTAGGGGCAGTGTGTGTGTGTGTGTGTGTGTGTGTGTGTGTGTGTGTGTGTGTGTGTGTGTGTGTGTGTGTGTGTGTGTGTGTGTGTGTGTGTGTGTGATGGGTAGGTTTAGAAGCAGGGTAAGTGTAGGGGGTTAGAAAATACGGTTTTTACAGTATAAAAACCATTACGCCTATGGAAAGTCCCCATAAAACATGGAAACACTACATGTGTGTGTGTGTGTGGAGACTGAGTTATTTTCTCTTATCTGACTGTCGCAGTTAGAGATGATAAATGCCCAGCACTGGCTGCCAGACCTCCTCTTAACCCACGGCCCCGGTTCACTCACACACACACACACACACACACACACACACACACACACACACACACACACGCGCACACGCACACGCACACGCACACGCACACACACACACAGGGACTCTCCATAGGCGTAATGGTTTTTATACCGTACAAACCAAATTTTCTATCCCCTTACACTGCCCCTGCCCCTAAACCTACCCATCACACACACACACACACACTGCCCCTAAACCTACCCATCACACACACACACACACACACTGCCCCTAAACCTACCCATCACAGGAAACATTCTGCATTTTTACTTTCTCAAAAAAACATCATTTAGTATGTTTTTAAGGCCATTTGAATTATGAGGACATTTGATATGTCCTCATAAACCACATTTATAGTGTAATACCCATGTAGTTATACAAATTTGTGTCCTCATAAACCACATAAACAGGCTCACACACACACACACACACACACACACACACACACACACACACACACACACACACACACACAGTAAATCAGCTTTCTGGTCGAACGGTCTGACAGATGAATGTGGTGTTTGAAACGACGGGCTCATCTTCCTGTGGCGAAAGGAAAAGACACCCACACCAACCCCCTCTGAAGAGTCACGGACAAAGTCAAACACACAAGATCATTCTGCGTTACCTACTTGCTTACACCAAACACACACTAACTAAAACTTTTTTAACCAAGTAGCTTGTTGCACATTGCATTATACTGTATTGTGCACACACAGCTTTAGCATTGAAACACTAAGCAGCAGTCCTACACAATCTACTCTTTCAAAATGGTACCTAGACTAACAACTTTAAATTATGAGTAACTTGAGGCTTCACAAGCAGTTTTAAAGCAACTTCCCCAACACCGCAAAGCACACATAAAGCATTGTATAAACAGAGACTTTTACTATGGCATTGGTGGGTTGTGTTGTGTAGTTAACACTTGCTGTCTTGCATGACAATATTATGTCTGTGGTTTTTTTATGGTCCAGCGGGTGAAAAAAGTGCATGTGACATATGATTTGAGAAATCATTCATCAACTTTAAGACTTTTTCAACTGAGAGTTATTGGTATGAACAAACTTCTAAAACATACTAATGATGTTTGACACACACACTCATTGAAAAACTCATCTCACCACCTGCTCTACAACAGAGAGTGTGTAAGTAATATTTGAAGTATTGATGTATGATTTCTTACTTTGGCTAACCTTCATAAATCTCTGCAGTATCATCCTGGCTCAAGGATCAAAGATAGTTTTAAAGTTTTATCGTTGTCTGTGATGTGAATACAAAATATTACACCACAAAATCTCCAGCTGACAGAGTTTATAAGCTTAAACTCATCCAAGAACGAAAGTTCTGTCATAATTTACTCATTCCAATGTCATTCCAAGCCGTATGACTTTTCTCTTCAGTATAACACAATAAATTTGGCTTGTCAAGCTCTAAAAAAGCAGCATAAATGCATGATAAAGAGGTACATACAACTCTTGCTCTATATTTGAAGTCTTTTAAAGTCATAACAGAAAGTAGTCTGATGAGTTGGGAGCAACACAAGGGTGCATAAATGAGTATTATTTTAATTTGAAACAATTGCTTTTACATCAAATATTGACCTCTCTTTATTTGAAGGTTATTCGTGATGTTATGAGCAAGAACTGCATTTTCTTCCTCAGATAACTTAAATATTAATCTTACACTTGCTGTACTCAGATAAAAAGCACTTTATAATCACACTATAATTAATTATGCCAGCAGAGAGAGCGTCGTAAGTCTGATATCCACTTCAATTAGGAGAATAAATGACACCATTAGGCCTGTCAGGGTGACCTTGTGCTGGTACAATAACAAGAGACGACGAAGCACATGACACAACAGAGGGAGCAGAAAGGATAAATACGACCCCATACACAAAATATAAGGTACAGGAAAAGAAGCTTTTCTGAAGACAATATAAAACTAGTAATGCCAGGTTAAAGTTCAAAGGGTCGGGCTCAGAAATGGGACCGTTGGAGGCGAATGTTTCGTGATTTCTGTGCCTTCATCCGTAGGATTTTACACCAATTAACCTTAATAGCACAGCAGTTACTTCACCATTTAGAATGACATTATTAGACTTTCATGTGAAAGTAAAGGCCAGCTGTGCATGCTTCCCTTTCATCTGAGACTCCGAGTCAAAGGCATCGCTCAAGGGTGACGGCGCAGCCTCGCTTAGCCAGACATCTGATTACTGACCAATTCTGCTGCGATTTGCAGTGTATTCCAGCCAAGAACAGCCAAATCAGACAGGAAGAGACCAAGTGACCAAAGTATATTACCAACCTGTTTATTTCATTTTAACGGACTGTATATGTAGATTCTTTTATATAAAATAAAATATAAAATAAAAGTAAAGTAAATGTGTATAGCAAAATGCAGCACAAAGTGCTTTAAGAGTGGATGGATGGATGGGTTGTTTTAGAATGGATGGATGGATGGATAAATGGATGGAGTCTGAGTGTGTGCACTTAATCTCTCTGACGCGCGGTGACGATCTGATTGCATTTAGCTTAGCCCACTAAGCCCAGTTCATTCACTACGGTACCAAACAGAGATCAAGTTAGAAGCGACCAAACACCTCCACGGAATAGCACTTCTGAGAGTACTTCGACTCGGCGCAGTAAAAAGTCCCGGCTGAAAAATCCTCCCTCATCTCCCTCACTCTCTCATTTCTGTCAATAGGGGAGAGGAGGAGATGTGAGGGAGGGTTTTCAAGCCAGGACTTATTATTGCGCCGAGTCAAAGTGCTATTCCGCCACACATTATAGTTCTCCTTTTTAATCCGCTGAGAAAAGCACCATGTTTTATTTTATGTCCCCATACTAGGTTGTTCAACTATTGGGTTAACTGTATTTAAATAGGGAAAACGTGGAGCTGTTTGGTCGCTTCTAACTTGATCTCTGTTTGGTACCATAGTGAATGAACTGGGCTTAGTGGGCTAAGCTAAATGCAATCAGATCGTCACCGCGCGTCAGAGAGATTAAGTGCACACACTCAGACTCCATCCATTTATCCATCCATCCATCCATTCTAAAACAACCCATCCATCCATCCACTCTTAAAGCACTTTGTGCTGCATTTTGCTATACACATTTACTTTACTTTTATTTTATATTTTATTTTATATAAAAGAATCTACATATACAGTAAATCATAATAAACTCTAAATCAGCCGCATTTGGCTGGTGGCGGTGCTAATTTCCATCCCTGGCGCGCGCGCTCCGAGCCGATCTCAGACTGAGCACCCCGTTGTTTTTTAATACTTATGGAGATGAAAATAAATATATTCATAAATACTTTTTTAGGTCAAACTCTTTTGACAAAGCTTGAACAAAATACTTTCAAAATGTAAGACTTTATAAAGCCGTGATAAGACTTTTTAATACTTTATAAGGGTCTTAATTTTCCCAAAATTGATTTATCACCTTTTAAGACTTTTCAAGACCCCGCGGATACCCTGATCTCCCTCTGCTGGCTGTAGTCTTTAGCCTCTGGCCAACAATTCCTCCGATGGCGCAAATATCCTCAATTTGCATCATTGGAGGAAATTTTCCAGAAATAAAATGCATAAAAAGGGTTTCTACTGATACAGAGCCATATGCTGATCACTGAAGTAACCCTTTAAGCTTCAGAACGGCTTATCAGAATCCTATGGGTGACGTCACGGACACCACGTCTATATTTTTTTACAGTATATGATGACCACACATCGCTAACGTGTTTTAACACATGGATAGCATTTATTTTGCTAATATGATTTAGCATGTTGCTAGCATTCTTCTAAAATGAATTAGCACTTTGCCAGCATATTTTAACATATTGCTTTATAGCATGTTGCCCTATGCAAGTTATTAAGCTTTGACCCCTCTCTGAAAGTCTATGTGAGTTTGGGATTGTTCGGAAGTCAGATCAGTTAGAAAATACAGTGCCTTGCGAAAGTATTCGGCCCCCTTAAACGCCCAATTTTTCAGCTGAAATATCCAATAAATTTCGTTCCACTTCATGACTGTGTCCCACTTGTTGTTGATTCTTCACAAAAAAAATTACAGTTTTATGTCTTTATGTTTGAAGCCTGAAATGTGGCAAAAGGTCGCAAAGTTCAAGGGGGCCGAATGCTTTCGCAAGGGACTGTAGATAGCAAAACAAAACTATCTACAGGTCTGAGTTTGGTTGTTGTAGCTTGAAAACTCTTGGCGTTAAGAGTTAGAAATTTTAATCTCATAAGAAGAATAAGTTCTTTGTCAAGCCAACATAATAAATAAATTAAAAGAGTAAATAAGAAATGGTGATGAATTCTAAATGAAATGGCGGTCAGTGAGTGGCCTGTGGGCGTCTGAGGTCCAGACTGAGAGGTCACGTTTAGCAGGCTGCTGTCTTTCTACTCACCAAAGAATCAATAGTAAATGGCAGCGTCTTGTTAAATGACAACCTTTAGTCCATCTATCCGCCTCGCTCTCGCTCATCGGCCCCATGTTTGCCAATACTCTCCGATATCAGAAGTGCTGAAACGGTTTCTGAGTGACCTTGGCCCCGTCCAGTCTGAGCCGTCGATATTCTCTTTCCTCCGCACCGAATCGTTTGTCCTTATTACCGCAGGATTTGAAACCGTCATCTTGTGGTTTGGTTAATCAATGTTGTTCAAGTGTGTTTGATTATTGGGTGGTACTTACAGGCTTTGTCTTTGTGTTTCTCCTCACAGAAAAGTACTATGGAGATACGACACTCTGATGATTTGCTTTAGCTTTATCAAACTTCAAAAAATTAATAATTCATTTGTCTACGCTGTTGTCTTTTGATCTTCAATGCAAAGCAAAAAGATTATGCACTATTTTCTAAGCATTTTGACTTCGGATTTTTACAAAAACACCATAGTATCACACTAAAAACACTCTAACAACTGTATAGCACAGGGGCTTAGCCATCTTTTCAGAACTGCTGATCAATAACCACTAATATCTATAGTATGTTTCTCCTATATTTCATGCCAATTTTATGATTGGTTTAAGTACACTTGTGCATGAAGTATCCATAGATTGTATGCAATGTAAAATATATATATATATATATATATATATATATATATATATATATATATATATATATATATATATATATATATATATATATATATATATATATATATATATATATGCTGCCTTTATTTAATAAAAAATGCAGTAAAAAAATGTAATACAGGGAAATATTATTCTGATGTACATCAGCTGTTCTCTTTAATATATAATAAAGTGCAATTTATTCCTGTGATCAAAGCTGAATTTATCATAATTACTCCAGTCTTCAGTGTTACTAATCATTCTCATGAGGATTTGATCCTCAACAACCATTTATGATTATTATCAGTGTTTACAAGTTTTGCTGCTGCTTCATTTTTGTGGAAACAACCGTACCATTCTAACATTTGTGGTAAAATTAAAAGAGAAATTATTACTTTTATTGATCAGACATGCATTAAATTGATCACAAGTGATATTTTTAATATTACAAAAGATAATAATTTATTTAATAAATGCAAATTAATTAATATTAATAATTATTAATAATTGCTGTCCATTGAACTTTCTATTCATCAAAGAATCCTGAAAAATAAAATGTAGGCCTATCATGGCTTCCGCAACATTTTTAAGCAGCACGACTGTTTTCAAATTATTTTTGATAATAATCATAAATGTTTCTTGGTTATAAAATCCTCATATGAGAATAACTGGTGAAGGATCCTGTGACTTTGAAGTCTGGAGTAATGATGGTAAACTCAGCTTTTAGTTTCCATTTAAAAACACTTTAAAAACACTTGACTTTAAGAGGCGTGCTATCAACCGAGTTTACAGAAAGCTGTGTTTAGCGTCGCTGTTAACTTACCCGCCGCCGCGTAGGTAACGCCGGTTTGAATCCCGCTCGGAGTGGGATGACTAGGATTGGTGAGACCCACATTTTATTAAAAGTCTGGGCTCCGTCCCCTGCATAATCTACGCCCATGGTATAGCAACACACTAAAAACACTCAGAACACTCTAGCAGCAGCATAGCAACACACTTAAGATGCAAAACACCCTAGCAACCGCATAGCAACACACTAAAGATGCTTAACACCCTAGAAACACACTAGAAAACAGACACAGAATACCCTAGCAACTGAACAGCAACACACTAAAATCACTCAGAACACCCTAGCAACTGCACAGCAACACACTAAAAACACCCAGAACACTCTAGCAGGAGCATAGCAACACACTTAAGATGCAAAACACCCTAGCAACCGCATAGCAACACACTAAAGATGCTTAACACTCTAGAAACACTCTAGAAAACAGACACAAAATACCCTAGCAACTGCACAGCAACACACTAAAAACACTCAGAACACCCTAGCAACTGCATAGCAACACACTAAAAGCACTCAGAGCACCCTAGCAACTGCACAGCAACACGCTAAAAACACCCAAAACACCCTAACAACTGCACTGAAACACACTAAGATGCAAAACACCCTAGCAACTGCATAACACCCTAGAAACGCACTAAAAAACAGACACAGAATACCCTAGCAACTGCACAGCAAGCAACACACTAAAACACTCAGAACACCTTAGAAACTGCATCACACTATACTATAGATGCATACCCTAGCAACTGCATAGCAACACACTTAAGATGCATAACTCCCTACCCACTGCATAGAAACACACTAAAATGCATAACACCCTGCATTTACCCCCCCCCCCCCCCCCACACACACACACACACACACACACAGCTGATTCCTCTGTAATGAGGTGCTTGTTCTTCACCTGTGCGCAGGAGGGACGGCACAGGTGTGCTTACACAGCCCTAATTAATATGATTACGCTCATTTAGCAGCAGAACTAGTTAATTAAGATGATTAAGCGCATTTAGAAACATGCTGTTATCATTTCCTTTTCCAGCCGAACACATAAATGAGACCGCTGGGTGAGCAGGCGTTCTGCGGGACTGCCACTCATTACAGATCTGGATGTATGATGCATTTGATTGACACGTGATGATATACATATTTATTTGTACAAGTGTTGCCCAAACTGGTGTTTGCGAATCGCTGGTGGTCAGTGAAGGAACTTAACACTAAACATGATCAAAATAAAATACTAAAAAAGATAGCTGCAAGTCATGTGACCATTAATCGACATCAAAGAACCGTTGAACCTGCAAATAAGTTGTTAAAGTCACCAAGAAATTAAAATGTACAATTCTTGTTTTTATGGAATATTGCAGTATTTATCATAGATGATTTATCCATCCACATCATTATTGTTATTAAACTCACGTGCCTCATAATCTTGAATCAGAATTTCCCCTCCCTCTTGCAGCGACATCTCTTCTCTAATGATAATGAGGGCGGGGCAACCTGTCACTCACATGAGATCCACCAATAGCAAACCACAGCCAACCAATCAATTCCCCACAGACACAATCAAGCCCCGCCCCTACATTTGTTCTTGTTTGACGTATATGTCACAAGGGAAGAAAGAACGATTGCACCTTCCATTTCATGCCGACTCTAAAGTTTTACTTCAAGAAAACATTTTAGGTCAAAAGGGTAAGGATGATAAAGTCTGGGAATTCCTGATTTTAACAAATATTCAACATATACACATACAAAATGCAAATATTAATCCATTATTAATCTAAATAGTAATACCTCCTTTCAGGCCACCACTCACGTTTGTATAAAGAGAAAAGAGCGTATAGTTTGGCATCTGTAATAGAGAAGCGGTATAAAACAATCACAGATTCAGTCTCTTCTGAGCGCAGGTTCACTCAGCAGTCCTGACCTCACTAATTGGTCATCAGCATAAATAACGAGTCAATGAGCTGAACTCTCAGCGTGTCATAAATCAAACACTTCAGGCTGCTCAGGGTTCAGTGTGAAATTAATCACTGTCTCTATTAATGATGTTACCACACACACACACACACACACACACACACACACACCCCTATTAATGACGCTGCTGTGTGTTGGAGACAGGAGCTGTAAATCAGTGCTGATAAGAGAGTCTGCAGCTCCCGCGGTTACACCGCCACTAAATGACCCCTCGCTCTCCTTTACTAATGGTCTGGATGCAGTGCTGCTGTATATTATACATGTGCAATATAATATATGTGGAAAATATGCTGTTTGTGAACTGTGCATATGCTCTAAACTATCATGTGATGATTACTCTCATCTATAATGTTTTGTCCGTAATATACTGTGCATAATTTAAACATTAGCTTGGAATTGACAGACAATGAAAATTTGATATTTATCTATTTCTTCAAATGTTCAAAACTTCTAATAACAATTATATATATATATATTAGGGGTCGCCAACTGGCGGACTCCGGTCCGGATCCGGACCGCGAGATGCATCCATCCGGACCGCGAAGCCTTTTGACGTAATGAAATAAATAAATGCCAAATGCGATTTAAAAAATAAATAAATAAGCACATTTATATCAGGCAGCTCAGTAGAACCGTTTTTTCCTATGTTGCCACGGTTGTGTTGACAGTTAAAGGGGTCGCACACCAGACGCGAAACTCAGCTCCGCGTCTCAGGTATCTCAACCCGGACACACACATTATATACGCGCAAGCTCAGTTTGAATCGACTTCTGACAGAAGAGCTGCACGAGGGGTGTATCTCTTGTAGCACAGGGTGAAATCAGTATGTACATGGACGATTTGAGGGAAATATAATATAAATTGAATAAATCGTGCAGCTCGTGGCGTGTCAGTTTTTCCGGCTCCCATGTTAACGGGTTAGTTTGCACATCGTTCAGCTCAGCTCAGCCTTTTGAAATGTTATTTGAGGTTATTTACGTTTTTCTCGATTTAAAGGAAGAGTTGAAATAAAGAGATAAAATGTTTCTTGCACTTTTTCATTTTTCCAACACTGGTGGCACTTTATTTTTACCTGTTTGTGTTTCTGGATATTATTGCTAATGATTTTTTACCAGTGCAATTGAAGCACAGCAGAGCTGAAGATAGCCTGCATTTAGTTAGGTAGAGACTATACATGTGAATGAACATGAAATGATGTTATGAGATTTCTGTTTGGTTTTTTAACCAGGAGGGTTTGTGTTCATTGATTGTAACGGTTATCTCAGTTCAGCAGAAAAAGCACTTTAGTTGCTAGTAATGTTGAAATGAATGTATTTTCAGTGCAGATTTAGAGATGAAGGCATTTTTTTATTCATCATATTTTTTGTTAGACATGGCTACTGGTTGAATTAAATATTTTGTACCAACGCAACTTAAACAGAACAACCTCAAAATGAGGTACATTTATTAAAGGATTACCTTTTGCTTTAACAATATGAAAAGACATGTTTCTCTATATGAGAACATACTATATTTTCTTCAATAAAGACACTTTTTTTAATCTACACTAATTTCTTTAGTCTGGCAAAAAGACATCAATTCATGTTTTTAGGTATATAATTGTCCAATACGATCTCATGGTCATGCGTATAAATAGTACGAGTTTGCAATCTCGTGGAATGTATACGCCAAAATGAGTTTTGGCGTGCGTATGGTACGCAGTTTTTTGCGTGCATATGAGACGCACTTTATGGCGTGCATATGACACGCTCTTGGGTAGGTTGAGGGTGGTGGGGTGGGGGGTTCGTATGTATAATACGCCATAAAGTGTGTCTCATATGCACGCGAAAAACCGCGTACCATACGCACGCCAAAACTAATTTTGGCGTATACATTCCACGAGATTGCAAACTCGTACTATTTATACGCATTTTCGTGAGAAGGTTTCTTTACTGGACCCCAAGCAATTTTAGTTGAAGACCCCTGATATATGATATAACTGTTGTTATTATTATTATTATTTAAAGAAGTTAGTCACCCAATAA
Source organism: Pseudorasbora parva (assembly GCF_024679245.1). NCBI lineage: Eukaryota > Metazoa > Chordata > Actinopteri > Cypriniformes > Gobionidae > Pseudorasbora > Pseudorasbora parva. Next base: position 39,610,227 of record NC_090192.1, on the reverse strand, counting down.
AAGGGTATATTACAAAAAAATAAAACCTAAAGAAAACTTGCAGATTAACACCATGTTTTCTGTATGTGAATAACAAATCTAATTCAATAACAAATTAATTCATATCTGCATAACAGAAAACAACAAAGAGGTGTGCCTCAAGGCTCAATACTGGGGCCACTTGTTTTTTCAATTTATGTACAATTCATCTACCAAACATTTAACTTTATTCTGATGATACTATCATTTATGTATCTATTTCTCTACAAATTAAACTATTTCTTCTGTCTGATTTTAATATTTTACAAGTTTGGCATTTGGATAATAAACTAGTGTTTATTCCATGTCCTATATTAGAGATTTTGGTTCTAGGCAGAAATTTAGATCCAAAACTTGTGGTGTATCATGCAAAGACTGAACTGAAGTTAATACCAACCTGGTCTCATTGGCAAAACGTAGCTGTGGCAACGTTTTTGCAAACCACAAAATACGTACCAATAGGTGCATATCGCGAAAGTTTCAAAGACAGCATTTTTTATCGTTTTCTTTTTTTTTTTACCATAGTCCATGATTTGTAAACGAATACATTTTGGAGTTGCTTAACCAGCTCCATATGTTCGGATTTTCTGACCTATTAAGCTCGATAGCTCAGCTGGTACAGATTTGAACTTGCCATGCTGAAAGCCCGGGAACCAATCCCGTGAAAAACAGGTCATGATAAAAGAGCTCAAAGACGAGTTCAAAACACAAGCTAAAATGACATGGATATCATCTTATTTTTGTCACATTTGCTTTTGTTAACACTATCGGGTAGGTTTTAGGGTTTAGTGTGGGTGTACGTTAAAAAACCAACGTAACCAGATTCACGCACATCTGCTCCGGAAAAAAACTAAGCCTTTAGCGCCACCCAGTGGACATTTCACTTTGAAACTTGTCGCGATATGCACCTATTGGTACGTATTTTGAGGTGAGACCAGGCTGGTTAATACTATTAAATATCAAAGATCAAATAAACAAACATGAATAATATTTTAACATAGATTATAGTATTCATCCGTACTTTCAAATGTCAAACTTTACATATGAAATGACAATTAGGACATTTGTAATTATTGGAGGGGAATTGTCCTCCTCAGTACCGATGGTGGTTACAGTCCTGGTATAAAAGGGTAACATTTTGTGTTGCACAGAAGAAAGAAATACAGGTTTGGCCCAACATAAGGTTGAATAAATATTTTTTTAAGTGAACTATTCCTTTCTTTAATAATTAGAAAAACTGAAATATCACGAGAGAGAGAGAGAGAGAGAGAGAGAGAGAGAGAGTGAGTGAGTGAGTGAGTGAGTGAGTGAGTGAGTGAGTGAGTGAGTGAGTGAGTGAGTGAGTGAGTGAGTGAGTGAGTGAGTGAGTGAGTGAGTGAGTGAGTGAGTGAGAGAGAGAGAGAGAGAGAGAGAGAGAGAGAGAGAGAGAGAGAGAGAGAGAGAGAGAGAGAGAGAGAGAGTTGGACGTCGCCGGAAACAAAGAGACTCGAAACTCATCATGCTGATGCTATAAACTGACGGTCCAATTATTACACTTGACACAAGCACTCATGAGATATTCAGCCGTTTCTCTGGAGTCGAGTTCCAGCCGCGGGACACTGAGATTAATGTCGTGTCTCGCCACAAACCCTGATAATTTGGGTCACATTGTAACAGCAGCGGCAAGAATAATGACTCCCGCTCCAGATGATCAGAACCAGCAAACTGTACGGTGAAGGTTAAACTGTGTAATAGTTTGAAATGAATAGTGTGAGCTCACAGCGCTGACAGAGCAACATTATTTACAGTCTGAACAACCAAACACACCACAGATCTGGAATATACACAAATGCAGACCTTCAGTGTTATTAACATAAGTCAAACATCACGATACTACATAATAAGCTCTTTAGACTTGAGCCATTAAGCAAGCAGAACCTAGCAAACATACAGCAATGCATTTTGTTTGCTGCCCGCCTGAACGAAGCCTTAGAGACGGGTTCATACTCCAGTAAACCGCCTGCCTACACAGCATTTTATCGAGGTAGATCTAAAGGTTTCGAAACACAACCAGACTGTAGTTATTCTGGTCGTATTAGTTCACGAGTAGATGTTGAGATGTTGGAGAGCCACTGTAAGTATTGACTCTTTTATTGACTTAAAGTCTTGTATGAGTCCAGACATCAGTCTGATGACCTCATCTGTAACAAGACATCACAACTGATTCCAATCGGTCTGAACGGCTTTCCTATTTAATTATGTAATTTCATTTATGTATACTTAATTTAAATGATAGTACAGTTGGGTATGCCTATTTAGTTTTTGACTTTAACAAAAAGAGTATTCTATATAAGTGTGTGTGTGTGTGTGTGTGTGTGTGTGTGTGTGTGTGTGTGTGTGTGTGTGTGTGTGTGTGTGTGTGTGTGTGTGTGTGTGTGTGTGTGTGTGTGTGTGTGTGTGTGCGCGTGTGTGCGCGTGTGTTTGTAAAATATGTCTTAAAATAATCATAACAAAATATAAAAAACAATCTTTAAACATATCAAACATATTTAAACATAATATCAAGATATACAAAAACACATTTATATAAATATTTTTATATTTTAGACATTTTTAAAAATTGTATTTATTTATTTATAATATTGTACTTATTTTGTACTATTGTACTATAATATTGGGCCCTATTTTAACGATCTGAAACGCAAGTGTCAAAGCGCGAAGCGCAAGTAACTTTGTGGGCGGGTCTCGGCGCTGTTGCTATTTTCCCGGCGGGATAAATGGCTCTTACGCCCGGCGCAAATCTAAAATGGGTTGGTCTGAAGTAGCTTCATTATTCATAGGTGTGGTTTGGGCGTAACGTGAATAAACCAATCAGAGCGTCATCCAACATTCCCTTTAAAAGCAGCTGCGCAAGTTCCATTATGGGTCGCTATTATTATGGCGTATTTACCAAGCGCACGCCAGGAGCGGTTCACAGCCGAGGAGACTGATGTTCTTGTAGGAGCAGTGAAAGACAGAGGAGTTGTGTTGTATGGGGAGGGGAGAAACCCACCCAAAATAGCGTCGGTTACACAGTTTTTTCAGTTTTTCAGTCGATTTTTTTTCCTGGTTCTTGACGGACAAACCAATCTGTCAGATGTCCTTATATACAGATATGTCTTGCCACTATTGGGCAAACAGGTCTGATCCTTAATTACTACAATTAGCCTGAATAATTTGTAAGCTAGATTTATGCCTATTTTTTCACATCTTCGTGGCACACCACAATGATTTCCATCATCTCATGTGTTAATATTTTTTTAGTGTAACAATTTATGATTTGCGAAAATAACTGCTGCATCTGTGTAGATTACATGAGCAAAGTGTATGCGCGTTGTGCACGCTATACATTATGGTCAAGCATGCGCCCTTAAAATAGCATAATGAACAACGCACCGCTGACTTTAGACCAGGTTTTTTCTGGTCAGTGGCGCAACTGTTTAATGGAACAGCAAAATAGCACCAGGGATTGTTTGCGCCGGAACACGCCTCCTTTTTTCCGCTGAACCGCCCAGGGAGCGCAAGTTCATTCACTAGTTTAGCGACGTGCTTCTGTGGAGGGAAAAGCGTGCTTTGCGCCGGTGCAAAATAGGAATGACACATGCGGCGGTGTACAAAGTCAATTGCGCTGGGTCACAGATAGGGCCCTATATATATACAAATATATATGCAGTAATATTTTATATATTTACACACACACACACACACACATACACACACACATACATACAAACTTTTATGCTAGATGTGATTAATTATGATGAATCAATTTGACAGCACACTGTGTGTGTGTGTGTGTGTGTGTGTGTGTGTGTGTGTGTGTGTGTGTGTGTGTGTGTGTGTGTGTGTGTGTGTGTGTGTGTGTGTGTGTGTGTGTGTGTGTGTGTGTGTGTGTAGGCTTCAGACAGCGAGTTAAGTTTAAGTTTTGAGTTTTTATATTGTGTTAGGTTGTGATTATTTGAGCACATCAGTAAACTGTAGGTCATTTCAGTAAACACATGAGGACTGAATTACAGAATAATACGATACATCTCAACTGCGTTCCCAGATGTCCCACCTCAATCGTCCCACTCCAAACACACACCCACACACTCCGCTGTAACAGGAAGCAGTTCGGTTTGGCCGGTCAATAGTGTGACACGTAGCATCTGTCATCTGGACAATCAATGGTTCCTCTCAGACATGAGCACGAACGGAGAACCCAATCCTCTCTGGGGAGAATAACATGAAGAACAGCTCAGTTTCTTCCCACAGAACCGACTAATGCCAGAAATGAATCTACAGTTTCCCCGATGCGCAGATGGAGTCGTTTCTACTGTAGTTTTTAGCCGTGTCATCAAATTGCAAGACTGCAGATGAGACTCAAAGTGACAGACTTCAGGAGAATATAACCTCTCACATGTTCAGCGTGTAAACTTGAGCGCTCGGTATCACGCTAGGGAGCTCGTGAATGTTTGTCATGATTGTGACTTATGACTGTTTTATTAATTCATGTCTGCTGTTCTCATTTCTACAGCCTCAGAGGAACCTGATGAACCTCCTACAGCGACTATCACATGTCTAAGAGCACAGAGAGAAAGAATTATGACTAAAAGAAGAGACAATCTGTGCTTCACCACAATGAAGCAGGCAGAATCTTATCTTCTTTATATCTTTTATATCTTTTTTATTATTATTTATTTTATTTTATATAAAACATTTTTACATATATTATACATATATAATTTATTAGTATTTAAATTAAATAAGTATTTAAATATAATTAATATTAAATCTGTATATATAATACAATACACAGTGTACGTATATATATATATATATATATATATATATATATATATATATATATATATATATATATATATATATATATATATATATATATATATATATATATAGCTAAACAGGCAGAAACTTAAAACATTTTTTTTTATATACATAGACAATTATACCGATATATAAAATATATTTAGATTTTTATTAGAGTTTTTTTTAATATAGGTTTTATATAGATTTGCTAGTTATTTTACATTTTAATAATATTTCACAATATTCATTTTTTGTATTTTTAATAAATTAAATGCAGCCTAGGAAAGCAGAAGAGTCTTCTAAAAACATAAAAAAATCTTAATGATCAAAAACTTTTGAACGACATGTATATACAGGTCCTTCTCAAAAAATTAGCATATTGTGATAAAGTTCATTATTTTCCATATTGTAATGATTAATATTAAACTTTTATATATTTTAGATTCATTGCACACCAACTGAAATATTTCAGGTCTTTTATTGTTTTAATACTGATGATTTTGTCACACAGCTCATGAAAACCCAAAACTCCTATCTCAAAAAATTAGCATATCATGAAAAGGTTCTCTACACGAGCTATTAACCTAATCATCTGAATCAACTAATTAACTCTAAACACCTGCAAAAGATTCCTGAGGCTTTTAAAAACTCCCAGCCTGGTTCATTACTCAAAACCGCAATCATGGGTAAGACTGCCGACCTGACTGCTGTCCAGAAGGCCATCATTGACACCCTCAAGCGAGAGGGGAAGACACAGAAAGACATTTCTGAACGAATAGGCTGTTCCCAGAGTGCTGTATCAAGGCACCTCAGTGGGAAGGAAAAAGTGTGGCAAAAAACGCTGCACAACGAGAAGAGGTGACCGGACCCTGAGGAAGATTGTGGAGAAGGACCGATTCCAGACCTTGGGGGACCTGCGGAAGCAGTGGACTGAGTCTGGAGTAGAAACATCCAGAGCCGCCGTGCACAGGCGTGTGCAGGAAATGGGCTACAGGCGCCGCATTCCCCAGGTCAAGACACTTTTGGGCTACAGAGAAGCAGCACTGGACTGGTGCTCAGTGGTCCTAAGGACTTTTTTCAGATGAAAGCAAATTTTGCATGTCATTCGGAAATCAAGGTGCCAGAGTCTGGAGGAAGACTGGGGAGAAGGAAATGCCCAAATGCCTGAAGTCCAGTGTCAAGTCCCCACAGTCAGTGATGGTCTGGGGTGCCATGTCAGCTGCTGGTGTTGGTCCACTGTGTTTTATCAAGGGCAGGGTCAATGCAGCTCGCTATCAGGAGATTTTGGAGCACTTCAGGCTTCCATCTGCTGAAAAGCTTTATGGAGATGAAGATTTGGTTTTTCAGCACGACCTGGCACCTGCTCACAGTGACAAAACCACTGGTAAATGGTTTACTGACCATGGTATTACTATGCTCAACTCTCCTGACCTGAACCCCATAGAGAATCTGTGGGATATTGTGAAGAGAAAGTTGAGAGACGCGAGACCCAACACTCTGGATGAGCTTAAGGCCGATATCGAAGCATCCTGGGCCTCCAGAACACCTCAGCAGAGCCACAGGCTGATCGCCTCCATGCCACGCCGCACTGAAGCAGTCACTTCTGCTAAAGGATTCCCCACCAAGTATTGAGTGCATAACTGAACATAATTATTTGAAGGTTGACTTTGTTTTGTATTAAAAACACTTTTCTTTTATTGGTCGGATGAAATATGCCTATTTTTTGAGATGGGTATTTTGGGTTTTCATGAGCTGTGTGCCAAAATCATCAGTATTAAAACAATAAAAGACCTGAAATATTTCAGTTGGAGTGCAATGAGTCTCTAAAATATATGAAAGTTTAATTTTTATCATTACATTATGGAAAATAATGAACTTTATCACAATATGCTAATTTTTGGAGAAGGACCTGTATATATATATTAAATGTATAAAAACATTAAAAAAAAAATAATATTTATATACTAAATAATAAAATATACAAGTAAAAAAATATATTTGTATAGGTATTATATTTTTTCTCTTTCTCTATTTAAATATATATAAAACAAAAAAAAATACATATTTAAATTATTTAATTTAAGCAAAATTCAGGTGGCAATTAAATTGAATGAATAATTTTTATAATAAGCGGCTATTAACACTGTAAAAACCTTATTTTATCCGGCAGTGGACAGAGAGACAGACGGCTCATCACCTCTCTCTCTTCCTGTCACCCTCACTCTCCCTCTTCCTGTCTTTCTTTGTCTCTGTCGCTCTCTTCCTTTGCCCTTTTATCATCAAAGACCACATCTGTTCCTTCGCTGCCTCTTAAGTGTGCTTGCGTTACCTTGACCGGCACACTTGCATTGTTAGCGAAGTGAAGGAGTAAAAATAAACAGGCCTGAGAATGAGAGGGCGTACCTTCCTAAACATCAATTGTTGCGGCAGGGGAAGAGAAAAGTCCCACCGTGAGAGTGTCGCCGCGGTCATTTCCGCTAAACGTGTCGGTGCGTTGACAGTATCGGCGTGATGTTAGCTGTAAAATCGAAGCAGTGCATTCGTTGTGCTGATCTTGATGTCAGCTTCACCTCAGGTTCATCTGGAGGTCTGGCACTTCCTGGCAGGCAACATGATATCAGACCTGGGCAGAATGAGAGAGGAAGAGAGAAGAACATTAGTGCTTTATCTTTGCATTTTGCATTTATCTTTGCGCAATTGACTTTGTACGCCGACGCATGTGTCATTCCTATTTTGAACCCGCGCAAAGCGCGCTTTTCCCTCCACAGAAGCACGTCGCTAAACTAGTGAATGAACTTGCCTCCTTTTTTCGCTGAACCGCCCAGGGAGCGCGTGTGCCGGCGCAAACAATCCCTGGAGCTATTTTGCTGTTCCGTTAAACAGTTGCGCCACTGACCAGAAAAAACCTAGTCTAAAGTCAGTGGCGCGTTGCGCGTTGTTCATTATGCTATTTTAAGGGCGCATGCTTGACCATAATGTATAGTGGCAAGACATATGTGTATATAAGGACATCTGACAAATTGGTTTGTCCGTCAAGAACCAGGAAAAAAAATCGACTGAAAAACTGAAAAAACTGTTTAACCGACGCTCTTTTGGGTGGGTTTCTCCCCTCCCCATACAACACAACTTCTCTGTCTTTCACTGCTCTTACGAAAGGAAAATATATTTACCAAAATATATCTTTACATTTATTTGAAATATATTGTAAATTTATGGAATAATATATTGATGGTATTATAAAATATATTATATATTCATGTAATATATGGCAAAATATACAATTGATTGCCGCTTTCAATATATTGCAATATATTGAAAGATATAAATATTAATTCCCATATATGTGAATATATTGCCTAATGTTTTGCATGAAATTTTAAAATATACTGCAATATATTTTTGTTTCGTAAGGGCTGCTCTTACAAGAACGTGCGCCTGGTAAATACGCCATAATAATAGCGACCCATAATGGAACTTGCGCAGCTGCTTTTAAAGGGGATGTTGGATGACGCTCTGATTGGTTTATTCACGTTACGCCCAAACCACACCTATGAATAATGAAGCTACTTCAGACCAACCCATTTTAGATTTGCGTCGGGCGCAAGAGCCATTTATCCCGCCGGGAAAATAGCAACAGCGCCGAGACCCGCCCACAAAGTTACTTGCGCTTCGCGCTTTGACACTTGCGTTTCAGATCGTTAAAATAGAGCCCATAGTCTTTTAAAGTTACGGCAGTTTATTGCCTACAAAAATGGCCGGTTTGGACTACAACGAGCTTCTTCCTGGGTTGGTGACATCATAAACCCTGGCTTGTCTCTGCAGATGTGACATCTGCCCGTAATGGGAAGGGGCGTGGCCTTAACCTGTGCTTGGCACTTCAGCCAATCAAAATACAGGAAACTACATTTGGCCATCTGACCAATCTAAGAGCATTGCGTTTTTCAGAGGGAGGGGCTTCATAGAAGCAGGAAGCAGACGAGCCGTTCAAAGGACAGACAGCGGTGTGGAACAGAGGGAGAATAGAAGAAAAATACGGCGTTTAAAAAAAAAAAAGAAGTATTGAAGCGCTGAAGTTCCCCTTTAATGTGGTTCAGATAACAAAATATTTTGAGTTTCTATTTATTAAATCAATCTCCTTCATTGTATTGACTCAAATTTTTCATTTCAATGAACTCAAAATTTAAGGCAACCAGGTAACTTACTTTTTTAAGTTAAACCAACAGTAATTTTTACACTGTAAATACTGTATAAAATGCATCATTACTTCATGTTAACGCATGAACTAACGTTAATTGATGGGGCCTTACTGTAAACTAAAGAGTTACCAGAAGTTAAAGATGAATGAAGAGGAAGCTGTAAGAGAAGGAAATGCAGGGTCAGCGTGACAGCTGTGAGTCTTTCTCAGACGGAGATGCCAAGATCGTCCCACACATGTGGAAGAGTCCTGGAGGAATGTTCTGGGTTTAATACGAGTTAAACTCTACGGACGCTCTGTCATATATCACAGGAAATAATAGATACTCGTCCCTCGGTTTGTCAAACTAAACATCAGTTATTTGACAGTAGACACTTACAAAAGAGACTACATTTTTCAAAGTTGTAAATAAAATAATTATTAGTGGAGTACGTTTTACAAGAAAATATCATCTTTCTACTTCAAAATTTCATACTTTCTCAGCCTCAAATTTCCAAACATCTCTGTAGATTTTCAGATCATATTTAACATAAATGGTCCATACAGCATTATTTTTTAGCTTTATGGAGTAAACTTATTAAGCTCACCAAAGTCTACACTGAGACATTTTAGTGCAAAGGGTATTAGCTTCACTACAAGAAGTTATCGTACCTACTATAAATGAGCTTTACTGGAACAGCAAACATTTTTATTAATAAATATTATTACATTTAAATGAAAATTTAGCTAAATAATAAATATAGGTATTGTACTAAGTTCATACATATTTTAATATGGACCGCTATTATTGAAAATACCGTATTTCCTCAAATAAAAGCCTGTAGTCAATTAAACGCCGGGCCTCTGATAGTGGCCGGGGGCGTGGTCAGCACGAACAAATAAAGGCCGGTCTCAAATACACTGTAAAAAATTATTTAGAAAAAAAGTTGCCTGGTTGCCTTAAAATTTTGAGTTCATTGAAATTGAAATGTTGAGTTAATACAATGAACATTTTTTGAGATTCAGCAACCTTTATTAAAATATTATTAAAATATTTTTTAAGCATATTGGGTAATTGTGTGTGTTTTATTTCTGATGATGCAGTGAAACATGCCAAATAGTGCTATTTTCATGATTTATCAAATTTTTATGTGGTTCAGATACAAAAATATTTTGAGTTTCTATTTATTAAACAAATTTCCTTCATTGTATCAACTCAAATTTTTAATTTCAATAAACTCAAAATTTTAAGGCAACCAGGTAACTTACTTTTTTAAGTTAAACCAACAAAAAACAACCAAAAATTTTTACAGTGTAAAGGCCGGGGGGAAATGATTGGATAATCTCCTAAATGCCGTTAATTTAATGCGAAACCATCCTGATGCCACGCGCCCGATGAGAGTCATGCCAGTCCGACACACACTAATCCTGGTCTCTTCTATAGTTAACCTAAACACTTTACATGGATTGCTTTGTAAATTAAATTGAGAATATAACGGATGCATGTGCCATTTTAAACAGGCTACTGTAGTCTATGGGAGATGCGACGTCTGTGAAAATGCCGTGTCAGGCAGGCAACAAATATCGGTCTTCACAATGCGTGCGTCTCAATCTGCTCCGTCAGTAGTCAGGGCACTGATCAGGGATCAGTCCATTGACTTACCGGTATGTCCTGATCAGTGCCCTGACTACTTAGCCTAGAAATCTAGACGCACCCTAGCGGCAGCAAATTTAATTTGCCTGCAAGTGTTGTCTAGGAACTCTCAATACCCTTCTGAGCTGTGTTCCTCAAAATCTGGATGGCCCAATCACATCATGTATAGAGTTGGCGGGCGGGGCCATAATGACGACGGCACAGAAACTGGTGAACGGCGGCGGTCTTTCTAATCAGCTCTGACCGCGACTCTGGAAGACTTGGAGTTAAGCTTTTCTCTGAGAAAAGAACAAAGAGCGGCACTGAAGTCATTCTTAAAAAGGGAAGATGTGTTCAGAGTTTAGCCGACCGGATACGGCGAATGTTTAATCAGTCAGCGAGCTCCGCTTCACCTTCGTTGCTCTGGTTGTAGCGCTATCCTATCGCGTGCAGAGGGAGTTTGAAAGACAACCGTTTATCCGCCCCTCAGATTGAGCTGTCAATGGTGAGTTTCCAGACCAAACATCTTGATGTGGGTCTGGCTTGTCAGGCTACTGATTACTGAAATAGGGAGCTGATTAAGACGCACCTAATATTAGCCTCTCGTCTCTTTTATGTCTTATGGGGGTCGCACCCAAGCCTCGAAGATCAGCTCCGCGCAGCGCCGCGTCTCAAGCCTTGTTTATACTTTCGCCTGTCTCCACTGCGCGCGCTCCTCCCCAAATGGACGAGGCGTTTATACTTGACGCGCTCGCCGTTGTGCTATTCTTTGAAACGACAGAGGGCGATTCGGAGTAATTGTTCTATAAACCAACGCGTCGAGAAGAAGTGGGCTAACGTGCACAGGTGATGATATTTATTTGAGTACATTTCAAAAACCACACTACAAAGGAATCGTGTAAAGCTCAGTAAACCTTGGCTTGATATTATTACTCGTGACATGAGAACAAAATATACACTAAATTAACGATCTCTTAAATATTTCCTAATTTCACTAAAATTTAATGTCGTGATTTATTTATTTATTTGGTTAAACATGGATCTTTATATTAAAATGCCTTATTTCTGCTTTTGTAGGCTCATTCAGTAAATAGAAGCACCTAATGTGCAAACTGAGGGCCGGTGTGATGAGACGTCAGGCTCGGCTAGATTCGCTGAGAACTCGTTCATCTTCGGATACGGACCCGCGCGCGGAATTACAAAAAATGCGTATTATTTAGTTGTATCTGTATGGTGATATTTTTGCATATGTTTCTTAAAAAAAATCAATATTTGTCCACTGGAACGATCACTTTAAATTGAAAACAGTTTACATAAAGCAATTATATTTCAAACAGATGGAATTAGAAATACAGGCCTGCCCCTAATAAAAGCCTGCTTCAAATAAAAGCTGGTTCCCATCGGCAGTTCAGGTAAATAAAGGCCCCGTTCTTTATTTGAGGAATTACGGTATCTATGAAATTATACTTTTTCTTATTTATATCACACTGAAGCTGTGGTTTTCATAGTAGTGGACTCTTTAAAGGAACACTCCACCGTTTATAGAAATAGGGCTTATTCAACTTCTAGCCTACATTTAGATATGTGGGCAAATGCATTTTTGCGCATGCATTGTTTTAGGGTCGCCGCTAGCTTAGCTTAGCATAATGAATGGAATCCTATGTTGCCAGCTAGCATGTCCCGAGTAAAAGTGATCCAAAAAAACACCTCATTACTTCTTGTGGCCTGCGTATTCACAACGAGTACAAATAGAGAAATAGAGATTAAAGGGGGGGTGAAATGCTGTTTCATGCATACTGAGGTTTTTACACTGTTAAAGACTTGGATTCCCATCCTAAACATAGACAAAGTTTCAAAAGTTAAGGTGGACGTTTGATGGGAGTATTTCTTTGTCAAAAATACTACTTCCGGTTAGTCATAAGTTTCGGCAAGTTTTTTGAGATCATGCGTCCCCTTTGACGTTAACGGGGGCGGAATTTCCTTGTATGGGCCTTACGGACAATTCTACCGGAAGCGCGTGAGAGAGAGAGAGAGAGAGAGAGAAAGTAACAGCCTACGCCCATCAAAGCACTGGCTTGTAGGATGCTGGACAGGTGATGTGCACATAATGTCACCAAAAAAGTGCGTTTTTGGTTGCCAGACCAAGACAGTCCTGCACAGATTCCCCAAAACCCCGCGTTAAGGCAACAGTGGATGTAATTTGCTTTTCCGGATCAGCAACTGAGTTGCGCGAATGTTTATATCTGTTTGCTGCATTTCGGTGCCGACTGTTTCATAAACAAGGCCCAGCTCGACACCGGATTTTCCCGATCGCCTAATGCTGAATGATGGAGCAGTCCCAACGATAAAGGTCCCAACGTTAGAACCGCGGGCGGTGAGTAAGACTGCTTCAGATGTCTGTGTCTTTGCCTATGCCCATCAAGTAGCCCAAACATGATCACGTATAGTTAATTGATCAATGGAGCATGCGATGTGTAGTGCGTGTACATTTGTTTAGCTGGCCACTATATGTGTAACTTTATGTTTGTGTATTGTAAAAGCACTCCAAACAACAATACACAAAGAGTGGGGAAATATGTTGAACTAAATAAGCGCGCTTCTTCATTCAAATGCGCTACTATTCCGTGTCTTTCTATGTAAACACTAACTTAGCCTGCCGTGCAAAACCAGTCCGCTTACTGTCTACACAAACCACGCGTAAACACACAAACACACACACACGTGCACAACTGCACTTCCAACATGTACACCTTCAAAGACAAAAATAAGACGATATAATTCAAGTATAAATATGTAAATAACACAAGCCGCTAAGCATATTATATAGTTAGTGTATAACTTGTAGCACATAGAGACGTCCTGCTCTAGTCGTTTTTGCTGCTGCTCCTGTTCAACTGCAGCCTCTGGGTCTGATTCCGGATCATAGATGTATGGCTGTATCTGATTAAAAGCCATATTTTTATTTTGAATAAAGTTTTTTTCCCGCTGTTAGGGATGACACAGCTTTACGACGCAATCGACTCAACACAATAGCAGCGGCGCGCACACGTCATTATTTAGCTCCGCTCACACGACACGCCCCCACCCGCTCGGCTTTTTTCGGAAAGACTCGGAACAGCGCATCTTTCTTATATAATTATTAAAAAAATAAAGACTTTTCGGAGATATGCAGGATGCAATGCTACTCTATAGGTACTCAAGATTGACATGACACTGACTGAAACTGAGTGTTTCACCCCCCCTTTAAGACTAGGCAATTCCTAGGTAGATACTGATTTGGGACTATATTATGGGGAAGCAGAGGCGAAGCAGAGATATCATGCAACACATCGCGATTGCTCAACAGCCGGAGGACGTGAGGATGAGAGCCGTGATGTCTCTGCTTCCCTATAATATAGAGCTGCGTTACCTCACACTCATGACCGGAGAAGAGGAAATGGCCCCGTCGCTCGTGAGGCGTGTTTCGTTCAAGCGCTCCAGTGGCCTTGCTCAGCTCCTAAACACTCGCTCCTGCTCTGCTTCACAGTAACAGTAATAATCACATCCATGATAAAGATTTCTGCCCGAGTCCTATCCCGAATCTATCCTTCTGGCTGTGAGGTGAAGAACACATGTCCCAAGATTCTGCGCTCAAACTTGGCGTCATCAAACTACACCTTAGGCGACCTCTAGCGGACGGAAAAGTAGGGCACCTTTAATGGGTACTTGAGCTTAATAGGTGCGTTCACCCTTTTTGGTCATGTGTAAATATTTTCATTTCCTCAAGGGTTTTTTCATTGATTTTCTCAAAGTGACAACTTACAGAGCCCCTAAAATATATTATATATGTATTATTATAATTTTTTATTATATATATATATATTTTTTTTTTAAACAGACTTTTGCATGCACTTGAGAATTTTTTTTTGAGCCTTTGAAAAACTATTCATGTGCGTACTGGAAATGTTTGCATGCTTACGCATTACAATATGTAGTTTTATATACTATAACCCTTTTTTGCTCAAAATTTGGGCAGTACCTTTAATATCAAGGCCTAATGTCCATCTTATGTGGCGGCAGAGAAACCATGACATGAAATGGGCTGAAGGTGCAATAAGTGGCTCTGTGTGCGAAACTCTCTTATATGCCATGTTTAAAGGTGTGCACACAAAAGGTCTGTATATTTTTTATTTTTGCAATGGTCCTTTTAGAGGCTCTGTAATATGATAGCTAACAATATCATAAAATAATAAAACATTTATTATAAGTGTCCAGCCATTGGCAGGTGTGGCAAAAAGTTAGTTTTAGGCCCAGTAAAACATTTTAAAAGCACTGAATTAAAACAAAAACCTTTAATATCTTTGACCTGGTCAAACAGAAGCTACTGAACAAACAGAAACAGCTGTGATATTTAGCAATACTTTCTAAAAACAAACAAACCAAAATACTATAATATTATCTCCCCAGGGCATCACACTTCTATGCGGCATAATTTCAGCAACCGGTGCCCTGCAGAGCCTTAAACAACTCACGCAATTCATTACGGTGACGAGAGCCTGATGGCAGTCAGCCATGTTAACGCTTTCCTTAGGGTAACAGCTGCAACACAACAGATGTGCTTCTCACACACACATGTGCACATCATAAACACTCACATAAACCTCTGTTTACAGTCATATTCTGAGTGACAGTTTCTCTCCAAAAACAGCTGTTGATTAGAGAGTTTAAGCACTTACAGTTACAGTTGTGCGTATGAGGGTTTCGTTTGAGTAAAGGGATCTAGAGACGAGTTCTTGTACATTGTAAAATGGCATGTATCTTTTACATATTGCACAATCCCAGAATGCACTTGAACAAGCTCAGAGGAGGGGGAAATATGCTGGATGCAGGGAAAAATTATGAAATTAAAGGTTAACTACTTTACCCAACATTTGTTTACACTTAATAGAAGAACATTCTTGATCTCCATGCCTATGTCACACATTAATGGATATTAATCATCTTAATTTTTTGATGAAATAATACATTCTTAAATCGTTTTCTTTAGAACAAAAATTTCACTAAACATTAATTGTAGCTCCTCCCATCCAATAATAGCTTTGTGTTTTCTTACTTTTGACATGAAATTCTGTCTTGGAAATTCTGTCTTGACCTCATTTCAACACCAGCAGCGAATTTCTTCTGCTTTAGTAGTTGTAGCATTAAATAAACATTAATGAACATCAGAAATAAATGTAGAAAGATGCATTACAACTTACAGAAATGTATGGTGTCTCATGTAAATGACTCGATCAGTGTTTCAACTGCGGGAAAAAGACGTCAATAACACAACTGGTAAACAATATCACATTTACCTCAGGAAAGCCTTGTCCATAAACTTGTTTGTTAACAAGAAGAAGAAGAAAAAAACTTGTTTGCTTAACACATGCATTATATTAGAGACGCCTATAGTCGTTATATTTTTATAAGCTGTTAGTGATGAATGATGTCTAATATAATTTAAAATTGTTTAAAGCTTTAAGGGGTTTTTTTAAGTGCAATTTGAATGTTTGCATTTTTTTTATTCTAAAAATAAATGTCGATTTGAACGTTGGCGAAGATGTGCTACGTCTAACTACCCGCTATCTGAATGAAAAATACGAATATGATATGAAACAAAGTCTCGACTTTAAAGAAATGTAAACAATAAATACCGTTTTGTAGCTCTTTAATGCGTTGTGACAGATCGCAGTAGCGCCTCAGTCCAAGATTTCAAATTGAAGTCCACCGACGTTAATCTGTTAAAAATCTTCTCACTGGGACAAAATGGCGGATCCGGTGATTGGCTGTTATGATGGGCCAGATCGCCTGTCAATCAAACTCCCAGCGAAGGGTGATCCTATTTTACAGCATTAGTTGAGAGATTGTTTTCATTAAGAAGAATTTACATGCACATGTACTGTTCCTGATATATAGCCTATAAGCTATCCAAATGAATCAATATGAAATGGAATCATAGTGTATTAAAGGTGCACTATGTTAGTATTTTTGCAGTAAAATATCCCAAAACCACTAGGCCTGTGTTATATATTTTGTTCAGTTGAGTACTTACAATATACCAAATGTTTCCAACTATTTGTAAATTGTGAAAAATTTGCTATTTTAACTAAGGACCGGGACGTTTCAGCATAGCGTCTGAGGAAGTCGCCTGTTGCGTCATATCTGTGCTACCCGCAGTTTCGGATTTTATTTGGCAGGAGCGCTTTACTCTTAAACAGAGGTGGGTAGTAACGAATTACATTTACTTCGTTACATTTACTTGAGTACATTTTTTGGGTAACTTCTACTTTTAGAGTATATTTAAAAATGGGTACTTTTACTTTTACTCAAGTACATTTCTTGTGAAAAAACTGTACTTTTACTTAGTTACATTCGGTGGCGTTCCTCCGCTACTGTCAATGGTGATAATTAATTATATATTTTAAAATAAGTTGTTGTTCGCAAGTCTCGCGAAACGTTGGAGAGGCTGCTTCGCGAGAGGTGGATACGCATCACCCGCATAAAATTAGCGCGCGTTTAGTCAGAAGATGATGGCCGAAGCAGAGGGAGATGTGTGTGAGCTACGGCAGATCATCCGTACGTGGCCTCATGTTCAGCCTGTTTTCAGTCCAAGATGTCAAAAAGAACAGTTTCATAATTTAATGCATGCTGTTTGCACCAGTATGAACTGACATCTCAGCATACAATAATTCCAGCTCCAACCTGAGAGAGCAGTGGTAAGTGTAACAATGATGCCTATATTTGAACACTGTTAATGGTAATTTGGTAATTATGGGCACTTTTCCTTTATTGTAATACTATTTCACACACTGTCCGAGTGTTTTCCTCATATGCGCTCTTGTGCAAGCATTGACAAATCGTTTGAATCCTCCGAACACACGTCCACAAACAAACGTTCACATCTGCACATTTACATATCTTTTTTTTCTCATAAAACGAGCAACCTCATTGGCAAAATGTACCTGTGACAATGTTTTTGCAAACCACAAAATACGTACCAATACACACTGCAGGAATTCCAACAGAAATGAACACTATAGGCAGAAAAACTGCATTTTTTGTTAGTCTATGGTTTGTAATGGTGTAATGGTTTGTATGGTTTGCGTCACAGCTCCATGTTCTGCTTTTCTGATTCACCAGACTTGCTTGATAGCTCAGCTGATACAGATTTGTATTTGCAATGCGAAAAGCTTGAGAACGAACCCCATGAAGAACGAGTCATGATAAGAGCTCAAAGACGAGTTTTAAACACAAGCTAAAAATACATGGACACAATTTTATTTTTGTCACATTTGCTTTTGTTAACACTTTCGGGTAGGTTTAGTGTGGGTGTAGGCTACGTTAAAAACACAACGTAACAAAACATGTCAGATTCACGCAAATCTGTTCTGGAAAAAAATAAGCTTTTAGCGCCACCCAGTGGACATTTCACTTTGAAACTGTCGCAATATGTACGTATTGGTACATATTTTGTGGTTTGCAAAAACGTTGCCACAGGTACTGATGAGATCAGGCTAAAAACGAAACAAATTGAATAGCCTAATGTGACATCTTGCATTTATACACATATCCGGACAGACAACAGTCTGCAGTGTATATATACATTTAAAAATAGGACTCTATTTTTAAGAATGCATATACTTATAAAAATATAAGAACAAAGTATGTTTTAAAAAGAGCTGTGGTTAGCCCAGCACACCATTAATTTACACTGTTAAACCATTAAACACACACACACACACACACACACACATATATATATATATATATATATATATATATATATATATATATATATATATATATATATATATTTGGAGGTGTGTGAAAGCTCTCTAAGTAGTCTGAAATTCAGGGTTTTTGGATCTTATCAATCAGATCGAAAGTAACTAGTAACTAAGTACTTGAGTAGTTTTTTCATCTAATACTTTTTTACTCTTACTCAAGTAACTATTACGATTGTTACTTTTACTTTTACTTGAGTAAATATTTCCGTAAGTACTTGTACTTTTACTTGAGTAAAGATTTTGGCTACTCAACCCACCTCTGCTCTTAAATGTATCTAATATGATAAACAGAGCAGCATTACCTCATAATCATAACCGGAAGAGCGGAAATACCACAGGCGCCCGGCGAATGTGTCCCTTCCCGTCATAATAAAAGCCCCAGTGTTCGCGAGGCGGGTATTTGTGTAATAATCTCTCCAGCAGCCGTCTCCTCAGCTCCACAACACTCGGCCCTGCTCTGCTTTACACCAGTGTTTCTCAACCAGTGGGTCGTGGATCATTCTATAGGGGGTCGCGAGACTTTCTATGTGTTCTTATATTTATGTATAACCTATGTTGAATCATTATTCCCGTAACTTTCTAACGCTGTTTCTAAACTGTCCGATCACAATAATGTATCACTGCCGCGAACGGCTCTTATTGGACAAGGTCCTACTCTCTTTAAGCGTTTTACCCCGTTGCTTGCTAACGACAGCGCCAGACCTTTACTGTACCCAGCCACGGCCTGTTAGCTTGAGACCTGAGTTCCTTCTGGATTCAAAGCAGACACGAATATCCAGAACTCGCCGATTGCGCAGCAGAGTTTCTCTTGCCATTCAGCACCACCTATGTTTGTGAGTCGGGATTTTCAACAGTGACTGCAACGAAAACAAAAAGCAGGAATAGACTGACAACAGCTAGTTTGAGAACACTACGAGTGGCCCTTTCCCCAATTCCACCGCCTCTGGATATCATCGTTTCAGAGCGGCAGTCTCAAATGTCACATTAATGTGAGTAAGAAAAAATAAATCAGTTTGCCTCATAATCTGCCTAATTATTGAAAAAAATTGTGTTTTCGTGAAATTAATGTTGAAACTTTGCAATATGGTTCATTAGTTAACATAAACTAATAATGAACTGCCCTTTCAATATTTACTAATGCATTATTAAAATCTTGTTAACATTATTTTATGCACTTTTCCTTACTGTACCTTTAAGACTATCCTCCAGTGCAGTTCATTGGCATTCTTCATAAAATCAAAATCACGTGTTGATATCGACATTATATTTTGTGATGTTTTATCCCCACCTGGACAGATGTTAACTCTGAATAAACAGTCAGCGATGTGTGTTGGGGTGAGATTTCAGTCCTGAACCCATCTGGGATCACATGAGTTACTGCTGCTTATGCAAACATGACATCTCAGATAAACAATGATAAGCTTCAAAGAGGATATTCACAACGGACTCACAATTTATGACCCGCAATAAACTTCCCTCTTATCTCTTCACTGACTCAACTGATCATTTTTCCTGAGAACGGCTGGGAATGGAGATCCGCTTCCACTTTTAGAAAATCTAAAAGTTTCAGGATGATTCTTGTACATCTTCCCTACACTCAAAAAAATTCTAGGTAAAAAACAACCCAATGTTGGGTCAAATATGGACTAACCCAGCAATTGGGTTGTTTTAACCCAGCGACTAGGTTGTCTTAAGCAAATATTTAACCCAACCACAGGGTTAAAACAACCCAATTGTTGGGTTAGTCCATATTTGACCCAACATTGGGTTAAAACCCAGCATTTTTTAGAGTGTAAGAACAAATGCACATACAACATGACGGGGGCAGTCTCATTCACGTCAGGCACAAAACAACGCAACAACAAATAGAGATGGGTCAGTTTTGACCAGTGTTGGGTAAGTTACACTCTAAAAAATGCTGGGTTGTTTTAACCCAATGTTGGGTCAAATATGGATTAACCCAGCAATTGGGCTATTTTAACCCCGCAATTGGGTTGCATTAATTCTGCGTTTGGGTTAAATATTTGCTTAAGACAACCCAATCGCTGGGTTAAAACAACCCAACTGCTGGGTTAGTCTATATTTGACCCAACATTGGGTTGTTTTTTACTCAGAATTTTTTGAGTGTACTCTAAAAAAGTAATTTATTGCTAGTTACTAATTACATGTTCCATAGTGTAATTCGATAACTGTACAAATTACTCTCTCCAAAAAGTATTTTATTACTTATTACTAATTACCTTTTAATTAATACTTTCTAAATACACTCTAAAAAATGTTGGGTTGTTTTAACCCACTGTTGGGTCAAATATGGACTAACCCAGCGATTGGGTTGTTTTAATCCTGCGGTTGGGTTAAATATTTGCTTAAGACAACCCAATCGCTGGGTTAAAACAACCCAATTGCTGGGTTAGTCCATATTTGACCCAACATTGGGTTGTTTTTTACCCAGAATTTTTTGGAGTGTATATTAACCTTGAGTTAAGCAATTCATGGTTGAAACGGCTCTTTTAATTCATTCAAATAAATAATATAAAACTACATCCTTTTTGTCGGTTTTGTAAGTCGCTTTGGATTAAAGCGTCTGCTAAATGATTAAATGTAAATGTACATCCCTTACTCGTTTTAACCAACCCGATCTCACGGCAATTCGTACTAATTTTACGAGGTGGCTAATTCATACGAATTGATACGACCTCACTCGTACGAATTCATACTATTTTTGCTAATTCGTACATAATTTACGAGTTACCAAATTCGTATGAATTCATAGAATGACCTACCCCTGACCCCGCCCCTAAACCTACCCATCACGTGGGTTTAGACAAATCGTACGAATTCGTACGAGTGAGGTCGTACAAATTTGTACGAATTATTCACTTGTATGAATTAGTACGAATTGGTCGTGAGATAGCGTTGTTTTAACTGACCAATGTGAGTTACAAATGTGAGAAGGATACATAAAACATGCATTTTAAAGTTATACTTTAAATGTTGATGTTAATTCCACTATTGTGTTATGTATAATTATATTTAGTATTTAGTTCAATTACACCAGAACTGTAATTAAATTACAGACAAAATAAGAGTAATCCCTTACTTTACTTTTTTAAGGGAAAAGTAATTACATTACTGTAACTAATAACTTAGTAATTTACACTGGTTTTGACTACACGCGTTTCACCAAACATGAGCACTGTAAGAGCCGATGGCGTTCGGATGGATGAATTATTGGGGGGGGGGGGGGGGGGGGGTTGAAGGCCTGTGACCTCCACTTCAGCTTTTTAATAAGACTCTGGAAAGCATTTGCATCTCATAAAACACTTTTACGGATGAGTCCCAGAGCTGTCGGCTGAGATACTTCATCACTGTCCTGTAGGAACAGCTGTGCTCGCCTTCACTCTTATCACCGGCGCTCTCGCACACGCCATTTGTCAGGATGAGCCGACTTCCTGTTGCCATCGCACAAAGATGAGATAGTTTCCATGTTTGAGCACATGAGGCTGGCACACGGGGGTTCATTTCGCATTATTAATAAAGCAAGGTCCATGTCCAGTGACAGATTTATAGTTTAGTGTATAGAGCCAGTGCAGTGGCGGGACACAGGACACAGATTTTACCTTGGACAAAAATCTGGCAGCACAACAAAGCCCCGATACTGTTTATCATACAAAACATGTGTCGGTAGAATCTGATTTTTGAAACGGATTAATAATAGCAGGGGAGGGGGAGGGGCATCCTGACTCTGGAGAGCCTCTGATTGGACGAAAATCTGGAGAGTGCAGCATGAGTCATTCATATTTTTCCATTTCCGGGAAGAGAAAGAATGCACATTTTAAATGCAATTAAATTTAGATTAAATAAAAAAAATGTAATATTATATTTATATAACTAAAAAAAAAACACAACACAGCTAAAATAATAATAGCAATGTGATAATTCAAAAAAAAAATCTTCTGATTTTGTAAATAATCAATCAATTTAATTTGAATAATTCAATAATACAAATTTGCTAAAATAAAATTAAATAACTCAAAACACAAATTTGTTTAAATGAAATAAATGATAATTATAATTCAATGAATTGAAAGAGACATCTGATAAAAATAAAATAAAAATATTTACCTACACATTAATTATAATAATTAAATAACTCAAAAATACAAATCTGCTTAAATAAAATAAATAATAATAATTTATAATAACAGTTAGCCTAAATTAAAAGACAAATCTGCAAAGATAAAACAGGCTATATTAAATTATAATAATTAAATAACTCAAAAACACAAATCTGTTTAAATAAAATAAATAATAATAATTCATAATAATAAATAAATTAAAATACAAATCTGCAAAGATAAAATAGGCTATTTTAAATTATAATAATTAAATAACTCAAAAACACAAATCTGTTTAAATAAAATAAATAATAATAATTCATAATAATAAATAAATTAAAAGACAAATCTGCAAAGATAAAATAGGCTATATTAAATTATAATAATTCAATAATTCAAAAACACAAATCTGTTTAAATAAAATAAATAATAATTTGATGAATTAAAAGACACAAATAGTTAAAATATTAAATTCAATAATTTAAAGTATATTTTCGGATTACACTTTAGATTGGGCTGGTGAAGTCCTGGAGAGTTCAGCTCCGCCTCACCTGATCAAACTCACCGGCCTGAGCTCTCCAGTTACACGTCAGACCTTCATTAGCTACACTCAAAAACTATGAAAAAAAAAAAACTGGGTTAAAAACAACCCAAGTTGGGTTGAAAATGGATAAACCCAGAAATTGGGTTGTTTGAACCCAGTGAATGGACCCATTCAAACAACCCAATTCCTGGGTTTGTCCATTTTCAACCCAACTTGGATTGTTTTTAACCCAGCATGTTTTATGTTCAGGTGTGTTTGATTGTGCAGTCCAGCACCACTGCCATAGATAAAGACAAACCACATGATTATGCTATATCTGCATTTTATCATTGTTTTGGGAAACGACCCACCAGTTGTGTGCTACTGACTCCAGGCCACTCTGAAATGTCACATAAGGTTTACATCCCATGTTTATATGGACACTACTTCCTGTTAACCTAAAAAATGGGTTGGGATGGGCTGCGACAAACACTTTATGAGTCAAGGTTGAAAAACACTGCAGTAATAAATCACTGCAAGTTCCCATTTGGTTTAGCGAGTTGATATGAAACAAAACAGGATTTAAATTCTTATCGGGGCAGCAGAGACTGTATCCTCTAACCTGAATCATACAGGGGAAATTTACCTCACAATTTCCACCACAAACACACACACACACACACACACACACACACACACACACACACACACACACACACTCAGAGAGAGCGCATGAATGGTTAGTAGGATAAATGACCCGTGTCCTGGAGCTGTGCATGTGTGTGTTGGCTATCAGGAGTAATTGTCCCGTGTGCTTCCTGTCAGGCTGATATAAATTAAACATACACGTCCACCTGTTTATGCGACCTCATCTATATAAACGCAGTCTGGCAAACGTCTGAAGGATCACGTGACCTGCATCAAAGTGTCCCAGTGTTTAGAGCCGTTTGAGACGATAGAGTCCTCCAGCAGAGACGAGACGACACACGGCTATAGATGTAACGCCACGCATCCTGATCAGATAAAGTAATACATTTCAAATCATTAAAATAAATAAAAACATAAAATAAATAAAAAATATATAATAAAATAATTCAGTCATAAATCCATTTTAAATAAATACAAACATTTTAAATAAAAATAAACATAAAAGAAAAGAAAATAAATAGAATAGAATAAAATAATACAATAAAAACTCAAAAACACAAATCTCCTAAAATAATATAAATTAAAATAAATAAATAACTAAAAAAACAAAACTGCTAAAAAATACCTACATATACATATACACACACGCACACGCACACGCACACGCACACACACACACACACACACACACACACACACACACACACACACACACACACATATATATAGGCTATATAATGTTTTAATAATTCAAAAACAAATCTGCCAAAATAAAATAATACAAAACATAAAAATAAAATAAATAAATACAATAAAATAAATAAATAAAACATCAAATAAATATAGAATATTTTCTGTACAAATCTGCTAAAATAAAACTATTATTCATTAATTTAAGAATTCAAAATCACATCTGCGAAAACAAAATAAAGCAATAACTTAAAACTAAAATCTGCTAAAATAAAAATTAATAAAAGTTAATTTTATCATTCAAAACCAATTCTGCTGAAATATAATATTTTTATAAAATGATCTAACACAAGTGGACACACATCCTCTCATCTAGAGCATTAATTTTCGTACCTTTTTATTAACATTTATTTTCCTCCATAGAGCAACTGTGTACCAAAAAAAGAGAACAGGACAGACGCGGGCACACACACACACACACACACACACACACACACACACGTTTGATTCTATAATCGACTCCTCCACTTGACTGGTCATACATCACTGAGCTCCACACACACACACACACACAATTGTTCTATTCTCCATGCCGCCTGCACACATTTGCCAAGGTCGACACTAGGAAATGATACTGAGATAGTGTCAGTGGATTTATGTTCTCGCTTTCTCTCTCTCTCTCTCTCTCTCTCTCTCTCTCTCTCTCTCTCTCTCTCTCTCTCTCTCTCTCTCTCTCTCTCTCTCTCTCTCTCTGTCTCTCTCTCTCTCTCTCTCTCTCTCTCTGTCTCTCTCTCTCTCTCTCTCTCTCTCTCTCTCTCTCTCTCTCTCTCTCTCTCTGTGTGTGTATGTGTGTTTGCAGAATGAAACTGCTCACAGATGGCGTGTTCACTTAAATCCTAAATCACGCGTGTAACCTGACAGAACAACGCAGTGCCTCACGTGTTAGTGTGAGTGAGACAATCAAACTCATAGACTTATCAATGCTTCAAGAGGACCCATCCTGCTTTTTTCCCATTTCTCTTTAGTGTGTGAGATGCTGCTGTTGAAGGGTTACTTCCGTGATTTAGCATTAAGCTTTGTATTTAAACTGGCTCATTAATGTCATAGAAATGTGAAATTATTTGATTGTTTGTCTCATGGGGATGAAAGACAACAATTCCCAGAATGCTTTGATGCCCTACGAGGCCACTCCCACGAGGCCACTCCCACAAGGCCACTCCCACTGAATCACTTTCCCACCTTTTTCATTTTCATAAAATCAGTTCAGTTAGAGAACAGTCATTCATAGAGATCAGTCGAATATACTCCAGGGTTTCTACTGATACAAAGCCAAATTGGTACACTGAAGTAACCCTTCAATTCTTCTCTCTATCAGTGTCAGTGTTTCTGAACTCCTGAAATGCCTCCATTGTGGTCCTGCGTCACAATAATCCTCATTTAAATAATTCATACACAGAATAAAGGAGCATGGCCTGGTTTATGGTAAGAGGCGAGACTTTTCCCACACACGCTGGAAGTGCTTTACCAATCACAACACACCGCTCTAGCCAACCAATCAGAGTTCAGTGTGCTTTTCAGAAGGCGGGGCTTCATAGAGACAGGAACTAAACAGAATTACTGACAGACTGGGAAGAGAGGAGCCGCAACAATGGAGAATATGAGGAAACAATCAACATTCAAGCAGGAAAACATAAAGTCAGACTTAATTGGTCCCCTTTAAATGGGAGAAAACATTTCCCATCTCTTGTTGTTGTTGTCAGAGGTGATGAAGTGCTACTGCGTGTGTTTCGCTGTGTGTCTGCATGTGTGTGTGATGATGCTGATCGCTGTGAACCGTATCCGCTGACAGGAGATAAATGCCGTGGGAGTTTGTGTGTGTGTGTGTGTGTGTGTGTGTGTGTGTGTGTGTGTGTGTGTGTGTGTCGTTCATTCAGGCTGTCTGAGCTTGACTTCCCCTCAGCCACTATTCATCCACTGAATATTTCAATTTAGATACAGATAATATCTAACATCTAGGCCTTTAAAACAAGATATACTCACACAAGATGTAAAACTACCTAAAATATACTCTTGCTGGTTTTCTAAGAATGGATATATCTTATTTAGGCTAGATAAATAATCTTGAAGAAACATTCTCTCAGAAATGCTGAGTGTAAATAAATAAATAAAGAAACAAGCCTCAGAGGCTCTGAATGGGACACTTTCTCATCCTCGTCTGATAGCATTAGCAGAGTTTACACACTGAGGAACGGCATCAGACGCTGAGCTGAGATCAGAACACACACACACACTCCTGTCTGTAATTAATTCAGTCTTCGTGTGTGTGTGTGTGTCTGTGTGTGTGTCCGATCGGTGTTTAACGCATTTCTTCCTGAAATCGGCTTAGCTGATCATTGATTAGTGTTTACGATGAACACATGCTGCTGCACGAGCACACATACACATACACAAAATAACGCACAGATGCTGTGAGTGTGTGCTGTGTGTGACGGATTACTGGTCCACGTTGGTCTACATATAATCTGTGTGCTTTTGAGACACAGTTGCTAATAAGACTAGAGAGTTATTAGGACACACACACACACACACACACACACACACACACCTCTTACCCCTAAACCTACCCATCACAGGAAACATTCTGCATATTTACTTTCTAAAAAAACTCATCCTGTGTGATTTATAAGCCTTTTGAAAAGTGGGGCCATGGGTAATGTCCTCATATTTCACCCTCTCCTGTAATACCTGTGTCATACCCATGGCATTATACACATTTGGGTCCTCATATGTCACAAACACACACATACACACACACACACACACACACACACACACACACACACACACACACACACACACACACACAGGTTTGTTTCACTATATTAGTGAGGACATTACATAGACTTCCATGGATTTTATATCAGGTTAATGATATTTTCTATCCCCTAACCCAACCCCTATCCCTAAACCTACCCATCACACACACACACACACACACACACACACACACACACACACACACACACACACACACACACACACACACACACACACACACACACACACACACACAGGTTTGTTTCACTATATTAGTGAGGACATTACATAGACTTCCATGGATTTTATATCAGGTTAATGATATTTTCTATCCCCTAACCCAACCCCTATCCCTAAACCTACCCATCACACACACACACACACACACACACACACACACACACACACACACACACACACACACACACACACACACACACACACACACACACACACACACACACACACTATGAAGTTCCCCTGAGGGGGATTTCCAGCACCATCCCGTCACAGGTGGCCTGACTTTCCAGAAGCAGGAACAGCCCTAAAAATTCCACCAAGACCAAATTAGATCTGAAGCATCCGAAACAAAACACTTCCATACATCTTTTATACAACAACCGCTCTCTCGTTCTTCTGTGAGACGATTCACTCTTCATATGACAGGTCAGCATCACAGTCAATGAGATACGACTACTTTAACACGCATTCTGACAAATGTGAATGTTTCATTATTGTACATTATTTAAAATAAAACTAAACAAATGTCTAAACCTTTGTGACTTTATTTATTTTGTCATATGTGAATATTTTTGTGTATAATATTAAAATAAAATGCCTAAAGCATTGTGCATATTTACTTTAATATTTTTTTTCCATATGTGAAAAATTCTTTAGTGTGCAATATAGTGTATATTTCATTTAATACACATTCTTTTGTGTGTGATAAATACAAATGTAATAAATTAAATTGTAAAATGAAAATATAAAATGTTAAAAAATTATAGAAAAAATAATAAAATATTAAATTAAATAAAAATGTAAAAAAATAAATAAAAGAACATTAAAATAAACAAAATAGTAAGATAAAATAATAAAATAAACACAATAAAAATCTAATCAAATATGAGAAAAAATACAATATAATATAATAAAAAATAGAATAAAACAAAATAGAATAGAATAAAACATGAAAGAAAAAAAACATAAAACTAATAAAATAAAATAAAATAAATATTATATAATAAAAAATATAATCAAATATAATAAATAAATAAAATAGAATAAATTACAATTATAAAATAAAATAGAATAAAATATAAAATAACATAAAAATAATAAAATAGAATAAAAAAGGTTTGTCCTAAAAATGTCCTCAAATGTATGTAATAGTTCTGCCTCTGAAAGGACTTTTCCTCTCGACTGAGATCAAGATCATCAACTATATCAGTTGTTTATGGCTGTTTCGGTAAGTCATGCAGCATTTCGAAAGGGATGTAATGTCATTTAATAATGACTTTAAAGTCACAACAATCATCAAATTAGAGTAGAATAATAAAAGAAGCATCACTACTGCGACACACGAGACGCTGAATCAAAAACAGATCCCATAACTCCAGTCAAACGTGTTGCGAATGGCAAAGAAGATGTGCTTTAAAACAAAGCTGTGTGAAGATGTGTAAAGCGGCCTGTCGACAGGGTGTGTGTGTCTGTTTATGAGCCTCCTGACAGCTTTAACATCTCAAACACTCATGGTCTCTGAGCTGAGGAACTGTTCAAATCAGAAAGAGGTCAAACGCAGGACAAACAGCTCCACATTATTAACTCCATTCATCAAAACCAGCAGACAGGGGCTACAATTATCAGCTTCTCTCAGCCGTCCTGAACTAAAGCTCAGCAAACACTCACAGGTACAGGAGACATTCCTCCGCTCTCAGGTGGTCTGGAGGATCAGAGGCCGGCGACAAACACACTCCACTTACAGGACATTCATTTACAGCCTCTCGCCTGTCAGTGATGTAAATACACACACACACACACGCACGCACGCACGCACGCACGCACGCACGC
This sequence comes from Pseudorasbora parva, assembly GCF_024679245.1. Taxonomy (NCBI): domain Eukaryota; kingdom Metazoa; phylum Chordata; class Actinopteri; order Cypriniformes; family Gobionidae; genus Pseudorasbora; species Pseudorasbora parva. The sequence continues at coordinate 39,580,904 of NC_090192.1, read as the reverse complement.
ACGCACGCACACACACACACACACACGCACACACACACGCACACACACACACACACACACACACACACACACACACACAAACTCCAGATGAACTGAACAAAGGAGCAGAGGTCACACACCTGAACCGCTTGAAGCTTAAAGTTAACCATCATATCATATTTCATAATATCATATACATATATATTGAACTGTAGTGTGTGTGTGAGTCTGTGTATGTATGTATGTATGTATATTACACACACACGTTTGTTTTGGTGGTGACATATGGGGACATTCCATAGGCGTAATGGTTTTTATACTGTACAAACCGTATTTTCTATCCCCTTACACTGCCCCTAAACCTACCCATCCCACACACACACACACACACACACACACACACACACACACACACACACACACACACACACACACACACACACACACACACACACACACACACAAGTTTGTGGTTATGATTTTGAACTGTTTTTGGATGAAGATATTCCTCCAGTGTAAATCATTTGTTCTCTATGTGAATATATAGTAAAGTGTGATTTATTCCTGTGATCAAAGCTGAATTTATCATCATTACTCCAGTCTTCAGTGTCACATGATCCTTCACTAATCATTCTCAGATGAGGATCTGATGATCAACACTCATTTAGGATTATTATCAGTGTTAAAAATCAATCTGGTACCGTATATAACCGTTGTAAGTGTTATCATGTACTCACATTAGAGGTTTTGTTAGCATTCAGCTGTTGATTTAAACACACACTGGGTCAGAACGGGTTCATGCCGGAGGGAACAGACAAATTCACATCATGATACTTTATTTTTGTGAGCAGAAGAGAAAAACAGCAGCCAAAGGGAGGCTGTAGATTTCCCCACAGACATCTGACACTAACAAACAGCCGCAAGCACCACACACACACACACACACACACACACACACACACACACACACACACACACACACACACACACACACACACACACACACACACACACACACACACACACTAATTAACAGCCCAACACAAAGTAACCAGCAATTTAGTAGCCAATAAATAACAAGTAACTCTTGACCAAGCCTGAAGCTGCAGGACGTTCACACACACACACACACACACACACACACACACACACACACACACACACACACACACACACACACACACACACAGGGCGTTTGATGTGTGCTGTAAATCAGCGGATGTTTTAAAGCTTAAGATGCCTTCATTTGGCCACATTTTATGGTTGCAGAGAAGCATCCCAGAATGCATTGTGACAGACTTGGTGGTGGAGAAAACCTTCTAAGATGGACAAAGTGGTAGAAATGATCTTTAAATGTTTCTTTTTGTGCTTAAAAGAGTATTAAGATAGCTTAAAACATCATGTGATTCTTAACTAAAACTATTAAAAATGGTTTTCCTTAATTGACAAAGCAGAAATAGACAGAAATATAAATGTTAAATGAAAAACTTAAAAATATATTTTTATTTTAGTGAGCTGCCAAGGCAAGACTTCGAAAAAAAAATGTAAAAAATGTAATTAAAGTTTTAGGTTAATCTAACCGTTATTTCAATTAAGGAAAACAATTATATTAGTTTAGTGATTTTTCATCATTTTAGTTAGTTGTCAAGGAAACATTTATAATCTTTGTTTTGAGTTTAAAGTTGATATTTTGCATTAATATGCTTTTAATGTTAATTTCAATTAAGGATTTAAAAAAATATATTTTTGTAATTTTTCGCTGTATTTTTTTGCGGTTGTATTTAAGTTGTTGTCAATGACACGTTTATCATTTTTGTTTTATGTTTAAAAGTTGTAAAACATAAATAAAATAAAGCAGAAATAAAATTACATATATAAGAATATAAATGTGAGATGAAAAAAAACATTTAATTTTTTTTTAAATGTTGCCTTAAAAACTAAAATAAGTGACTAAAATGATTTTAAAAATAAATTCCTTAATTGAAATAAAGCAAAAAATAAAATATAATTATTAATGGATAATAACTTTCTGAAATTAAATAATACAAAAAATGATATAATTTGAAATAAAGAAAAAACAAAATAAAATATAAATTTTAGATTATAAAAATAAAAATTATTAAATAAAATAAAATAATACAAAATAAAATAAAATAAAATAAAATACATTTAAATAAAAAAAATTAATTAAATGAAAAAAAAGGAAATGTAATTAAATTAATAAATAATGTAAACAATTAAAAACCAGAAATGCTGACTCGGCAACAACAACAAAAAAGTTTTATGTTAAATTACTAAAACTAAAATTGAAATAAATTAAAGCTATATATATACGGTATATATATATATATATATATATATATATATATATATATATATATATATATATATATATATATATATATATATATATATAAAACTAAATACATAGCAAAATGACTAAAACTACAATTCCAATTAAAACGGATCAAAATAAAAGCTCATTCAAAATGTAAATAAATATGTAGCAGTGAGAATAACACTGATGCTAAAGGTGAACTGAATGAATTTCTTCATTTAAGGACGTTCCCTTACAGAGGACAGCTGGTTATGTGTAGGCGGTTTTACAGCATGGCAGCGCTTTGTAAAATCACACCAAAGTTCATTTCAGCCGATGAATTATCTGGACAGACTCAAGCACCACATGACCTTTAGTCCAGAGAGAAACGCTCAGCAGAGCTACTGTAACCCCTCCATGAGGTCAGAGGTCACGCACCACAGCCTGGGATCTGACCCCACAACCTGTTCAATTCCTACACGAGGGCTAAAAACAGCAGAGTAAACGTATCCGTCCGCTCGGGGTCCGGACAACGCTCCGATTGTCCGTCAGGCTCATAAATCAGGGCTAATTGGTTGCGTAAGCGAGAGCCGTCCGTGATGTTGAGTTACAGTTTAATCGAGCAGCTGCTGCAGAGCCATCAGAGAGCTTAAAGGAACACTACACTTTTTTTGAAAACAGGCTCATTTTCCGAGTCCCCTAGAGTTAAGCAGTTGAGTTTTACCGTTTTCTCTGTATCTGGCGGTGGCATTTTTAGCATAGCTTATCATACATCATTGAATCAGATTAGACCATTAGCATCGCGCTCAAAAATGACTATTTTGACTATTCAAAGATAATATTTTTCCAATTTAAAAGTTTACTATTCTGTAGTTATATCGTATACTAAGTATACCAACTATTCTCTCATTCCTGCGTAAGAATCAGGGAACTTTGCTGCCGTACCATGGGTGAAGCGGCGTGGTGATATTATGCAGAAAATAGTTCCTAGCTATATGGGTCTAAAAACAATCCCAACTTTTCATTTTCCGTTGGTCTTAGTACACGATGTAACTACAGAAGAGTCACGTTTTAAATAGGAAAATAGTAAAAGTCTTGGGTCATTTTTGAGAACGATGCTAATGGTCTAATCCGATTCCATGATGTATGCTAAGCTATGTTAAAAGTGCTACCGCCAGATACAGAGATCAGCTGAATGGATTCAAAAACGGTAAAACTCAACTCTTTAACTCTAAGGGACTTGGAAAATGAGCCTATCTTCAAAAAAAGTGGAGTGTTCCTTTAACTTCACAGCGGTCAGCAGCACAACACATGCACTCTTTGTGCCCTATGAAGATAAGTGCATTACACGGCTCTGTGGAATACTTGATTCTGATTGGTCAATTTGCATTCGTGGTATGTTATGCTGCCTTCACGTGCTATCGGAAGTTTCCTACTTCAGACTTCAGAAGTCGTGATTACGAGCTTGTTGTGTTCAGGCGCTTTGTTGTGGGAAAGAATCGAGGACGCCAGGTTCATACTTTTGTGCGTCTTTGGAAAATGTTATTTTAACTCTTTAAGCATTTCAGTCATTTCTCGGTCCCAGAAAATCATAAAATCACTGGCAAACACTAGCAGCACAACACAAAAGCATATTGTTTATAATAACATTCACAATAAAGGCATAATGTAGACAATAAAGGCTGCTTAAAGACTAAAATGGCAATAGTTTTCAGCCATACATGATCCTATTGTATAGCTTCTTTTACCACACTATCTAGAGAGTCAGCTTGCTCACTAGAATGATGGTCAACTAGATGCGATTTTCGATGTGTTTAAAAAACACAATATGCTTCAAATGATTATTAATTTATGTAAATATGTACTACTTTAAAGCTACACTGTGTGATATTTTCCCCCATCTAGCGGTGTAAAGGTATATGACCATCCAGTGAATATTAGTTTCTGTTCCTCTCAATTTCGATTTCGTTTCAACTCCTACGGTGGCCGATTTAGTCATGGCTTCCAGTTCGACCTCTTCGGTGAGTGTTGCTTCAAGTGATGAGGTTACTTTTGAAAACTATTATAATTTGCAATTATTTAATTTGCCAAATGATCTATGATCAAATTAATCTATGTAAAATGAATAATAGTTTTACGTTTTCGTTATTTTTTTACCATTTCATTGCTAACATCAGCTATCAGGTTCCCAGACGAATGCAAGCTAATCTTAGTAAAGGAACTTTTATCAGTGCTGTCGTTATTCTGTATATTGTACAACACCACTAGCGTAAGGCAAACAAATTATAATGCAATTAAAATATTAATCTCATGTTATCCGTCACAGAACACGGATTGATGTTATAAGGTAAGCAATACTTTTTCGTCATTGACGCGAGGAAAACTATCCTAGACGTCGTTCTAGTGTTATGCTCAGCACACCATGATATAATTAGCCAAGCAACAATAAAACTTCTAATATACACAAATAGGCTGAATTAATATTACCTGTCGAGAAGAAAGCAGGCAACGTCGGCGTCCTTTTTAAAATCGTTGCTCCTCATGAGCTCTTTCCATCTTGGAAAGGCCACTCCAATATTTACTTTTGTCTTGTTGATTTGCCTTAATTCTCTTTTCCGCTTCCTTGGCGACACTGATACATATCCCGCAATGTTAAGGTCCCCGACCCGGGTCGAATTCGGTAATCAATCCCGGGACGTGGTTACTTTCACACAGAAGGCGACCCGGCAATGCTCCGGGAATATTGCGGGTCCGACGTGCAGTGTGAAAGGGGCTTAAGAGTGATCCTCCATCATCATATAGCAGCCTCAAGCAATCCCCCTCTTCACATTCGACACGGTGCCATCGAGTGTAAAAACGCGAAAAGCGAAGCTTGAATTTACGGGTATGTCCCTCTTTGGCAAATGTACTTTCAAGATGGAGGAGCAACATGGCGACCGCCATCCGAACCCTCACCCGTATGTATTTTCAATGGTATATTATAAAATTACGAGAATGCATTATTACTTCAAAGAAGTAAATATACATTAATGAGCACATATATTTTTGAAAGAACTAAGTGATTTTAGCTAAGAATAAACTAAAAAAGTTACACATTGTAGCTTTAACGACAAGATAATGAAACTGTTGTGGGAAAAAAATACCTAAATAAAACAATAATAATAAAACACCTGCCACAGCAAAAAATCGTCTCACATCTGCTTTTTTTAACGGCCACGCCCATCTCGGGAACTTGGGTATCAAAATTATTTCTGAACTTCCCAGTGGTAAACACGACATGACATTACCTCAAAAACTCGTATTTACGATAATTCTGATAGCATGTGAAGGCAGCATTATTCCCAGATAACAACCCCCAAAAATGAATAACACACACCGCTCATCCAAGTACTACGAGTTATCCTGACTGGTACTACTTATGTGCTTAACGCTGTCATCAACTGTCTGGCGCCATCTCATGACGAAACCACCATACAATGGAAGACTTCAAGGGTTTACTCTTTAAAGTTTTAGCCTGACGTGGTCATACTTAATTCTAGTCAGAATATGAGTCTGCTACTCCATTGGGCTTTAATTATGGGGCGTGTTTCAACCCAACCAGGAAAGACCTTGATTGGACAGACCTACAACCAATCAGAGCAAAGGAGCGACGCATAACGTTAGTTGTCAAATGTCAACAGAGCTCAACTGCACTGTGTCGCAGAAGTTTTGCGCAAGAGCTAATAAAATATTTAAACTTAAGACAATATTTTGTGTCTAATTTATTTGAGACAAGTAGCCGTGTAATAAGAGGGATAATGTACACCCAGCCGGATGTTATCGCAGAATAAACCCCTTCAAGACCTGTCCTGATCACTCTGTTGGGGTTTATTCTGCGATAACAACCGGCTGGGTGTACATTATTCCTTACATATCATGCATCAAACACATACATGGAGAATCCTTTCTCAGACACGTGATCCAAATAATCACGTAAGTGACCACAAATCTGAGGACACACACTATTATTACCAAAAGTAATCACTGAGTTCAGGTGTTCAATCTCTTCATGGCCACAGGTGTGTAAATCAAGCTCTAGGCCTGCAGACGCTTCTACACACATTAGTGAAAGAATGGGTCGCTCTCAGGAGCTCAGTGAACTCAAGTGTGGTACCGTGATAGGTTGCCACCTGTGCAATAAGGCCATTCCTGACATTTCCTCACTACTATATATTCCACGCTCAACTGTTGGATTATAACAAAGTGGAAGCCATTGGGAACAACAGCAACTCAGCCATGAAGTGATAGGCCACGTAAAAATCACAGAGCGGGGTCAGCGCATGCTGAGGTTCACAGTGCGCAGAAGTCACCAACTTTCTGCAAAGTCAATCGCTCCAGACCTCCAAACTTCTGTGGCCTTCAGATGAGCTCAAGAACAGCGAGCAGCTCATCCAAGCCTTACATCACCAAGAGCAATGCAAAGCGTGGGATGCAGTGGAGTAAAGCAGCCACCACTCATGAGCAGTGAGACGTGTTCTCTGAGCGACCAATCACACTTCAGTCTGACGATCCCATGGTCTGGGTGAAAAGTGTAAAGTTTGGTGGATGGGGGATTATGGGGTGGGTTGTTTTTCAGGGGTTGGCCTTGGCACCTTAGTTCCAGTGAAAGGAACTCTTAATACTTCAGCATACCAAGACATTTTAGGCAATTTCATGCTCCCAACTTTGTGGGAAGAACAGTTAGGGGATGGCTCCTTCCTGTCCCAACATGCCTTCACAGAGTCCTTAGCTCAACCCGATAGAACAGCTTTGGGATGAATTAGAGCGGAGACTGAGAGCCAGGACTTCTCGTCCAACATCAGTGCCTGACCTCACAAATGAGCTTCTAGAAGAATGGGCAAAAATCCCCATAAACACACTCCTAAACCTTGAGGAAAGCCTTCCCAGAAGAGCTGGAGCTGTTAGAGAGGGTGGGCCGACTCCATATTAAACCCTACGGATTAACAATGGGATGGCATTAAAGTTCATGTGCATGTAAAGGCAGGCGTCCCAAAACTTTTAGCAGTATAGTGTATTTTAACATCAAATGTCATTTATTATTGTGTATTTATCCGATCATGAGCTTTGATGTATTGGTCAAAAGTTATTTAAATATTCTGGCTCTTCTAGAGCAGGTTTTCCTGCTTGAATGTTGATTATTTCCTCATATTCTCCATTGTTGCGGCTCCTCTCTTCCCAGTCTGTCAGTAACTCTGTTTAGTTCCTGTCTCTATGAAGCCCCGCCTTCTTTAAAACACACTGAGCTCTGATTGGTCAGCTGGAGTGGTGTGTTGTGATTGGCCAAGCACTTCCAGCATGTGTGGGATATGTCCCGCCCCTTACCATAACCGTCAGTTTCAACTCACTACTAACTAACTCAACCAGGCCCGCCCCTTTATTCTGCGTGTTACTTATTTAAATGAGGAATATTGTGACGCGTTGGTTCCCGGAAGAAAACATCAACAGTTATTCCTCATAAGTCTTCTAGTGAACGGCCGCAGAAATACAGCACACACTCGTTCATTAAACACTAAGATGACAAATCTGAGGTGTCAAACAACAGGCAGAATCACAGCACATCCATCTCTCTCTCTCTCTCTCTCTCTCTCTCTCTCTCTCTGATGGAGGTCATCCATCATGTGTTCAGAGGAGAGACGGAGCCGCTGGCTCAGCACTTCCAGTCTCCTCCACATCCACTCACACACACACACACACACACACACACACACACACACACACACACGCAGAGTGGTGCCGGTGTGTGTTTACTCAGTTTTGTGACGTGATCAAGAAAGGTTTCTCTCGCTAGTGTGCGATTGAAAACATTAAATGATTTCAGCACACGGCCTCGTCCACACGTGCTCTGAATTAATCTTCTTGAGAAATAAGAGAACGTCCAGTGGAGAAAAATGTGATGGTCATGATGAACGAGGAGCGAAGAAGGAAGAACAGAATCACAGACACAGCATACATCATCAGAAAGATTCGCTCTAAACCTCTCACACCGCGCATTACACGCTCAGCTCAAAACTAACCTAAAGTTTGTACTTTATAGTTTAAGAAATGGAATATGAAAGTTTGAACT